>NC_050485.2:2476941-2630291 GCF_012460135.2 Molothrus ater | reverse complement strand
CCCCCAACTAAATGGGTTTCCCTGTGCCTCCTGGATTCTTTACTAGAGGCTCCATGTGCAGGCTTTTCCCAGGAACAGGCTGTGAGCATTAGCCAGAAAAAGCCATTTTGGAAGGGCAAGGTGTTGTTTTTTCCACCTGCTGGGGAAAGCCTTTGTGTCTGGATTTGGAGATGTGACCTCCTGCAGTCCCTCTGTGGATTTAGGAATCTTATCCCACTTTCTGTGGTTTTTTTTTAAACCGACTTGCAAGAATTTAATTTTTCTACTCTAAAGCTTGGCTTATTTGTCATCAGCTCTGGGGTCCTGCTAAAAGCAAAACAAAACCTGAAAAATCAGCAAGTCCTAAATTTTTACTTTGGGATTGATTTAGGATTGGAGGTTGTAGGTGCTCCAAGGATGCAGCCCTGAGCAACTTGACCTAAAGAGTGGCAGGAGGTTAGAACTGGGCGATCCTTAAGGTCCCTTCCAGTGATAGGTTGGAATAAACTCTGTGATTTTATTCAAAAATCTCCCCCAGTGCTGCTGAATTTCAGTGCAAGCTGTATTCTCACCTCCTTTGCAAACATCAATCCCTGTTTCCATGGCCTCACTTTTCTCTTGATGAGAATCTGACCATGCAGAGGGATCAATCTCTTCTGGACAGCCCAGAGGAAATTCCCAGAGAAATAACAGGTACAAAGTGATGCTGGGAAGCTCTTCCTGCCCTGGGCTGCTCCAGGGTGGAGCTCAGGGCATGGTTTGGCATCCAGGTGGTCCCACCAGGAGCATTCCCAGTGCAAACCAGTTCCCACCACGAAGGACTCGTGGGGAGGTCACTTTTCCTTTGCTGCTCACTCGGGGCTTGCAAGACAAATGTCGGATTTGAATGACTACACTGTGGGCAGCCAGTGCAGAAAATCAATTAAAATACCAAGCAGCTTAGAAACAGGAGCTTTAATTACTCACAGGCAGGTCTTTAAAGGGGAACTAAACCATCAGGCTTCCTCTGCCCTTATTCCAGAGGTCTCAGGATGTCTCCATGGAGCTTCTTCTGAGCATCCAGTGGTGTGTGAGCTCTGTCACCCCGGACATTGGTGGGGACGGGGCTCCCTGCAGGTCCAGGTGTTGGCAGCTGGGTTTGCAGCAAGGGATGAGCTGCCTGGCAGGGTGTCCCCATCTCTGTGAGTGGGATTTGGGCTCCCCAGCCCCTCTGAGGGCAGCTCAGTGAGCATTTTGTCTATCAGCGCTTTGGGACACAAACCATGCCCCAGCACACGCTGACTTGCTGACAAAGTGCTGGGCATTAGAGGGGAAAACAACAACAAAATAATCACACTTTTCTCAGGGAACTGCAGGCTGCAGAGCCTGTTTTTCCTGTTTATTTGCTTTCTGCTGACTTGCTCCCCATCCAACGTGGGCCTTGAGCAAGGGCAGGAGATGTGGGGATTTCAGGAGCCGTGGGGATTTCGGTGGCTCTTTGGTGGCCCAGCTCCTCCTCCCCCTTCAAAGCAGCCCAGTGCCATTTGTGGGGCTGTTGCACAACCCCAAAGCAGCGTGGTAATAACAGAGAACAAAACAAAGCATTGCTGAAACTCTTGCAGGCTTTCCAGATGCCTGTCCACATCCATGTCCTGCTGGGAAGCACACAGGGTGAAACCAGGCTGGGTGGGAGCCTGCCAGGGAACGAGCTGAGCTTCTCCTCTCCTTTCCCAGCCCCCTGGAAGAGTCTCAGGACACAAGGTTGCCCTGCAGGATGTGCTGCTGGCTGCCAAAAAAAGGAGGAGGGAGCCTGGGTTTATTTTTATGTAACCTGGGGGGAGGAAAGGCAAGACAGGCTTTGCTTTGTGCTCTGAATCAGAAGTTTGGACACATAAAGTTTCAGCTCTTCTTCCTGACTGCCTGCCACCAGCAATTCTGAGTCTTCCAGGGGGCTGCCCCCTGGCTGTCATTCCCCCCATGCTAAAAGGAGACAGGATGATTTAAACCTCTCATCTAGAGGAAAAAAATAACAATAATAATAAAAAAGGAATCTGCTTGGGAAGAACAGAGGAAGCTTCTGCCTGCCTGCAGGGAGGAAGACATTTAAAAATATTCCCTGTTGACAGAGAGATGAGTTATTGCAATCCCTGAGCAGCCAGGGTGGGGCAGAGCTAAGGAGCTCTGCAAAAGGGGGTTCCCACCAGTGACTGCTGCTTTTTGGGGCTCCTGGCCTGGATTGCAGCTAAAACTTGTTGTGGAGAGCTCAGTGTGCTTGCACCAGGGTCTGTGGCTTCCAGAGAATGGTGGAGCCAGGCTGGGGAAGCTGGAAGGGACACACAGTGTGACACTGTGCTGTTCTGGAGGGTGATTCAGCAGCTGGAGTCTCTCCTGCTCTGTGAGGTGCTTTTCCTTTCTAGAGAAACCTCCCAGGCTTGAGGGTGCAAGGAACATTGAGCAGAGAGCTGAGCTCAGGCTGTGCCTCAGGAGGAGCCTCCAGCAGCAGGGGGAAGGACTGAGGGTGCCCTAGGGACCACTGGGGTGGAGCTGGAGCTGCTCTGGGATCAATGGGATGAGACTGCTGCAGGTAGTCCAGAGGAGAGGGCCATGAAGGTGATTAGAGGGATATGGAGCCTCTAATGAGGAGAGGTCCTCTCCTGTCAGGAAAGGCTGAGAGAATGGGGACTGTTCAGCCTGGATGAAGAGAAAGCTCCAGCGACAGCTAATTGGGGCATTTTAGAGTGTTTTAGTACTTAAAGGGGCTGCAGAAGAGCTGGAGAGGGGCTTTGGACAAGGGGGAACGGCTTCACCCAGACAGAGGGCGGGGTTAGATGGGATATTGGGAAGGAATTGTTCCCTCTGAGGGAAGTGAGGCCCTGGCACAGGGTGCCCAGAGGATCTGTGGCTGCTCCATCCCTCTTGGAAGTGTCCAAGACCAGGTTGGACAGGGCTTGGAGCAACCTGGGACAGTGGAGGGAGTCCCTGGCCATGGCAGGAGGAGTGGAACTGGGTGATCTTGAAGCTCCTTCCAACCCAACCCATCCTGTGATGGTTTTATTACAGGATTCCCTCTGGAGTCTCTCCCGTGTCCCCATGAGGGCCTTGGGATGTGCAATCCCTGCCATGACCCCCCCTGCCAGCTGCTGTGCCCAGCTCTGCTGCAGCTCAGACCTTGGCAGGGGCTGTTTGGGCACGGAGCTGTGGCACAGCCCTGTCCCCACGCAGGTCATGGGGTGCCCAGGACACGGGTGTGGTGCCCCAGGTGGTGTCAGTGCCAGCTAAGGAAAATCCCCACGGGCTGGAGCCAAGGGATGACATTGCAGGGACAGCCTAGGTCAACATAAATTGCGTTCTGGCATTCTGAGATTATCTAAACCCTTCTTTTTCCCAGGATGAAAGGGAACAAAGGCCTGCTCAGGAAAGAGCCTGGAATACCATTTTCCCTCAGCCACGAGAGTTTTATTAGGAGAGAGGGTAAACAAAGAGATTTGGGGTTAATTGACTCAGGATGGGGAGGAGGGAAGCAGGAGCTGCTGGGTTTTGAGGGCTGCCACTCTGGTGCTGCTGGTGTGGCTGGCAGGGGCTGCAGTGCCTTCCCAGGCTGTGGGCTGGGTGCTCTCTCTAATGGCTCATTTGTGGTATTTTTGGGGTCCCTGGATGGAGGAGGAAAGAATGAGTCTGGCTCTATGTTTTTTAGAAGGTTAATTTATTATTATATTATATTAAAAAGTTATCATTATATTAATTATATTATATTAGGTTGTATTATATTAGGTAATAATATACATATAAATTTATTATATAAATATTATTAAATATAAATTTTATTATAGTTGAATATAAATTTATTTATTTGTTTATTTTTTTTTAATTTTAAAATTTTATTTATTTTTTATTTTATTTATTTTATTTATAAATTTATTTATTATTATTAACGATAAATTTTATTATATGAATATAATATATATATAAAGTTATATTATGTTATAAATTCATTACTATATTATATTATATTATATTAAAATAAATATAATATAATATAATATAATATAATATAATATAATATAATATAATATAATATAATATAATATAATATAACATAATATAATATAATATAATATAATATATTCTAGAATGTTATACTAAAACTATACTAAAGAATAGAGAAAGGATACTTACAGAAGATTTAACAAGATATTAATGAAAAACTCGTGACTCTCCAGAGTCCCAACACAGCTGGACTGTGATTGGTCATTAAGTCAAAACAATTCACATGAAACCAAACAAACAATCACCAGTTGGATAAACAATCTCCAATCACATTCCAAAGCAGTAAAGCACAAGAAAAACAAATGAGATAATATTGGTTTCCTTTTTCTCTAAGGCTTTTTAGCTTTCCAGGAAGAGAATCCTGGGCAAAAAACAAATTTCAAAAAATAGGATAGTGACACTCATTGATCCTCCTGGATCCCTTCAACCTCTCAGCCACTTCTCAACCTCCATTTGTGGCTCTGCCACACCAATTCCAAAGGAGGGGAAAAAAAGAAAAAGAAGAAAGCAGAACTGCAGACTTTCATGAGCATTAAATTAGAGCAGTGCACAGGCTCTGTTTTGGTTCCCAGGCACAAACACAAAGTCTCAACTCTCCCCCTGCCTGCTCTCTGATAACAGTGCTGCCCATAGGCTAAGCTCAGCCTGGGGGTGATATGCAATGAATCTTGGGTTCATTTTGTGACCATTTTGGTTCATTTTGTGCCCATTTTGGTTCATCTTGGGTGCAGCCCTGGCTGGGCTCTTGCGCTGCCCAAGGTGGATCCATGGGGGAGATCCTTTTAATAAATCCCTGCTTTATTCTTTAACTCCATCCAGCCTCTGTTCTAGCTCAGCCTTCCCAAGGCATCAACAATAGCACAGCAGCTTTGCCTGCTGCTCCAGCTTCCCCCAGCTGCCTGTGGGATTCCTGAGGAGCAAAGGCCGCCCTTCCCACCTTTTCTGTGGAGCTGGGAACACCTGTGTGTGCTGGTCCAGCAGCAAACATCTGCAGTGCCTCCTGTGTGGCAGGAGCAGAAGGATGGATGGGCTGCCTGGTCCCTGGCCAGGGGAGTTGGCAGCAACCTGCACATCACTCCTTGAAATTCTCCATGGGGTTTGATGGATGCTCAGGCTCAGAATGTTTTGGGGCTGTTTAATTGGCAGGTTTTGATGAGAGGCTCTCACCTCCCCCTAGGGAATTCCCAGGGCTGGCAGAAGCGGTGGGGGAACAATCCCTTGAGTTCTTTTGTTTCTGAGTTTTGTGTTTGGAGCAAATGTGGGCTGAATTTTAAAAGGGTCATGCTTGGTTATGCTCATGCAGTGGTAAAAGTTAAAACTTGGCTTTTCCCACCTCCACCTTGGGCAGGTGAAGCTGTGTTAGAAATGACCCCTAAATTTCATCCCTCAGTGTGTGAGAACAAAAACCTGCTGGGGGACTGAAGGTGAAAGTCACCTTTTGGGTGGACTCAGAGAGAATCCCAGTTCTCATCCAAAACTAATAGAGAGAAAATTTCCCCAGGAAATAGTGACATGGACCTGAGAGCATTAAACTGGAACTTTACACCAATTAATAGCCAGATAATTACAACCCATCCCCTCCTTCTTGCTGCTGACTTCCCCATGTAATTTTCTTTTAATTTTTGCTTAATAGGCACGCAGGAAAGATGAGTTACTCGGTGTGCAGCTTGCATTTGATATGTGGCAGACTCAGCAGAAGGGAAGACTGATGCCCTCCATCCATCCTGGACCAACCTCTGGGTGTGGGGAGTGTGCTCAGCTTGTCAAGGGATAGAGAAACTTAAGGAAAATGAGTGATGGTGCTTCTCAGCTTGTCAGGGGATGGAGAGGGGGGAAAAAAGTCAAGGCTGGACAGAAAAGGCAAAATGGTGATTAGAGCTGGGTGCTGCTTCAGAGCAGATCATAGATTTTCCCCCTCTTCCCTTACTCTGCACTGGGTCTGTTGTAGCAGCCAGAACGCTCTAGTTTTGCTCATTTTCACATCTGAAAATGCAGAAATGGCATCTTCTCCACCCATAATAAGAGTGGCCTTGCAGAGAGAGGAGTGATTTGCCCTGGCACAAGGTGCCCAGAGAAGCTGGGGCTGCCCCTGGATCCCTGGAAGTGTCCCAGGACAGGTTGGACAGGGCTTGGAGCAACCTGGGACAGTGGGAGGTGTCCCTGCCTTTCAAGGGGGTGGAACAAGATGGTCTTAAAAGTCCCTTCCCACCCAAACTATTCCATGATTCCACAAAAAGCAGAGAAACTTCCACCAGCCAGGCTCTGCCACACCAATTCCAAAGGAGGGGAAAAAAAGAAAAAGAAGAAAGCAGAACTGCAGACTTTCATGAGCATTAAATTAGAGCAGTGCACAGGCTCTGTTTTGGTTCCCAGGCACAAACACAAAGTCTCAACTCTCCCCCTGCCTGCTCTCTGATAACAGTGCTGCCCATAGGCTAAGCTCAGCCTGGGGGTGATATGCAAAAAAGAGGGAAAGAAATAAAAAAAAGCACCAGCCTTGTGTAGCCTGGTAAATGTAATTTCAGGTGTCTTGGCCTCTCTGGTTACTCCTGTTCTCTGGCTTCCAGGAAATTCATTCTGCAGAAGGAAAACCCCAGATGCCAGAGTCCATTCCCCTGGAAGCGGTGGGAGCTGGGAGCAAGCTCAGCTGTGCCAGGCAGTGGATCCTGCCCAGGAACAGGGATTTCAGGGAGCCATGGACTGCTCTGGCTCCAATCTTTAAAGCTCATGGTGTTCCATGGGCAGGGGCATGTCCCAGGATGCTCCAAACCCTGTCCAACCTGGACAATTCCAGGGATGAGGCAGCCACAGCTTGTCCTGGGCACCCTGTGCCAGGGCCTGCCCACCCTCCCAGGGAACAATTCCTTCCCAAGATCCCTCCTAACCCTGCCCTCTGGCTGTGGGAAGCCATTCCCTGTGTCCTGTCCCTCCATGCCCTTTTCCAAAACCCCCCTCAACATCTCTTGGAGCCCTTGAGGCACTGGAAGAGGCTCTGAGTTCTCCCTGAAGCTTCTCTTCTCCAGGATCCCACTTCTCTCAGCCTTTCCCTACAGGATACAAGTTCCTTCCCCATAATCACCTTCATGGCTCACCCCTGGACTTGCTCCAAAAGTCCTGTCCTGTCCCTTATCCCAGGGCAGCTCCTGCTCCTGCTGCTCCACAGGCTGGGATGCCTCTCCCTGCTGCACTTGTTAAGGTAATGAGATAACTGCTGCCAAGACACTCGTTCATTTAATCAGTATGCTAATTGGTATTGACCAGCGTGTGGCAGGCACTTTGTCACGTGCCAATTAGCAGTGCCTGGAGCTGCTCCAGATCTTCTGGTGGTCACATCATCAGGTGGTTCCCACTGCAATACCATAAATCTTCTTCAGTGCTGAATATTCTGATTCTCACTAACCAATCCAGTACAAGATACAAATCCTAGAGCATTTACATACAGCCTATAAGAATCATTACATTACCATACTGTGCTACATTTTAAACACTAAAAACTCCTCTTTGGGCCCCTTCTGCCAAGCTGTAGGGTCTGCTCTGACCCTTGGAGCTGTCTGCAAGCAGAGGGTGTTGTTCCATCAAAAGGGGATTACCTTCAGCTGGCCACACCATTGTTTTCCAGCTTTTTAGTATCCAGTTCTTTAAGGTATCTCAAAGCTTGCTTTCATTTCAATCTCGCTTATAGTTTCCATATTCTCAAAATCTTTTGCCAGGCAATCATATTTGTAAGGCTTTCCTGTTTCATCTTCCCCAACACAGAGCCTGGTGGTCAGAATCTCCAGGTGGGGATCCAAGGAAATGCCCAGGCAGGGGTGGGGTGAGCACAGGGAACCTGAGCACCAGCCCTGTCATCATTCAGGGCTTGCTTGACATGGATTCAGGTGATGAGGTGACCAGTATCAACCACAGTGGTTTTAGTTGTGCTACCAGGGGAGGGGGAGGTGGGATAAAGCAGTGGGATGAGCCAGGGCAGGCCAGACAGGATGGTGGCTGTGGAGGAGTCCAGCTGCACGGTTCTGCTCCACAGTTCTGCTCATGCTGGGCACAGAAAAGGGACAAACCCTCAGCCACAGCTGCTGTTGTCCCCCTGGGGTGCTCAGTGCTGGCCCATCCTCTTCCTGCAGCCCCATTTCACCCAGGGTATCCAAAAAAAGTGAGTGTTAGCCCATCCCCATGCATTCCTTCCCCAGAAATGTTCTGCAAAACCTTCTCCTTCCCCTCCTTTTCCCTCTGCTGCGCCGGCGGCCGCTGGTATGCTCTGGTTTGTCTGGGGTGGTTAATTTATTGCCACCATGAATTAATTCCCTTTGGCCAGGAAGGACACATCCTCTGGGACTGTCTGTGTGCTGGAGACCATGACTGCATTGGTGTCACTGAAGTCCCTGGCTGCTCCTGACCTGGCACAATCAATCAAGTGGCGCCGCTCAGCCCCATAGCTAACAAGGGAGCTTTTCCCAAAAAGGAGCCCAGGCATTGCATGGAAAAGGCCACTTCCTTCTCCAGGTGGTTCTCTGGAGTTCCTACCTCCCTCCCACCCCAAAATGGGAGCTCCTGCCTTCAGCTGTGAGAGCTGACCTGAAAAGGCAAAGCAGAAGTTGGTGCTGGTCCCTCTTGACTTGGCCCAAATTCAGCCTTTTTTGCAAGAGAACAGCCCTCGCCTTCTCCAGCCTTGGCACACATAACTGGTCCTGGAGCACCTCAGGAAGTGCGAAGGAGCAGGAGCTGCTTGGGTTTATGAGCTATCAGGAGCCCATTTCTCAGAAATACACTGACCTAATCTCACTCCTATTGATTTTGAGCTATATTTGTACACACACATGGGGACAGACAAGTGCTGCTGAAAATACAAAATCCTGTACTCCTGGAAGGGCAAAATTGTTTCCTCCAGCTCTGTTTTCAAGCCTAAGGAAACAAAGGAGCAGGCAGAGAGCCTGACCCAATTTCTGGTGGGTCTGTGAGATGAGTCCCCATTCCCAGCACTCAGGAGCATGGTCCAGGTTGTATTTTAAGGAGGTGCTCCTTCCCAATCCTCAAAGGTATCCAGCTGCCCAAAAGCATCACTTTCTGTTATCACTGCCTCCCTCCCTGGGATATGCAAAGTGGGAAGAGAAAAAGCTCCAGAAAATTAGGCAGAGCAGTTTATCTGACAGGCCAGAGCTCTCCCAGATAAAGGAACAAACAGAGATTGTCTCCTGGTCAGGGTGACACTTTGCCACAAAAGAAGAGCAGGGAGAAGTTAATTAAACTCTGAAGAAGCCATTTATTAGGAAAGGGAAGTAAGACATGGCTTTTCTTCAATGCTGCAGAAAGGTTCATTATAGAGGAAAGGCATCCTTTAGCAGTTAATAAACTATTTGCTCCCTCCTGGCTTTGAGGGATGGCTAACAGAGGGCCCATGGCTCATTTTAATGGGCACTTCTCCAAGGTGTCCATGGCCCATTGGCTAAAAGGGTTTAGAAAACAGCTGTTTCTGAAAGCCAGGGAGCCAGAGAGCTTGGCAGGGCTGTAAACAAAGGCAGAGCCTTTTCTGGAGCATTTTCCATTTGGCTCTTTCCATTTCCAGTGCTTCCATTCTCTGTTCTGTCACTGGGAAAAAAGGATTTTCCCCCGTCCATCCCTCCAGTGAGACAACAGGAGCCTTCATCAGGGACAGCCTTTTCCTGCTGAGGCATGACACTTTGAAGAATCCATTGCCACTGGATTGATATTTCATAACAACAACAAAAAAAAGCTCACCCAAACCTGATTTTAGATGATGAATACTGGGAAGCCCTTTAAATCCTGAGTCTCTGTTTGCTGCCTGCTGCTCTCATTGACTCTGCTCATTCCCTGCCCTGGGGTGGGAAACTGAGACCTCTCACTGTCCCCAGGCTCTGACATCACCCACTTCCACAGAGGTGCTGGTAAACACAGCAGTTAGAATTCCAGAGGAGAAGTTACAAGGAATTGGGAAAGACTACTTGTCACTGTCACATTTTCTGAAAAATTCCTTTACCAGAATTTCTTCTCCTGGAAAGCTGAGAAGCCTCAGAGGAAAAATGAAAACAATAATTATCTGATTTGCTTCTCCTGTGTTTTGCTGCTCTGGAATGTGCTTTGGAGATTATTTATGCAACATGTGAATTGTTTTTACTTCATGACCAATCACTGTCAGGCTGTGTTGGACTATGGAAAGAGTCAGGAGTTTTTAATTAGTATCTTGTTAAACCTGTCTGTATCCTTTCTCTATTCTTTAGTATAGTTTTAGTATAGCATAATATAATATAATATAATATAATATAATATAATATAATATAATATAATATAATATAATATAGCCTTCTAAGAACATGGAGTCAGATTCTCAATTCCTCCTTCATCCTGGGAACCCTGAAAATACCACAACTACTTGTTTTAGAGAGCCTTTTTCTCATTTCAGCTGGTGTTAGCTATGCTAAAATTCAACAACCTTGTTGTCTATAAAGCCACTGTGCCTGGTGGTGGATGTGACTTTTGTCATCTGAATCCTCTGCCCTGTGGAGCCTTGAGAAGATGCTTTTGCACTTAGTGACATTTTAATATTGACAGGCCTTTTCTTGTGCATCAGTCCCCTGAATTTGGGGAGCCCAGGTGAGTCTGGGAGGAAATAAAAATAGAAGTAAGAACATTGGATGGCCATGCTTAGTTAATACCAAAAAGATGAAAACACAGCCAACCTCCAAGAGTGGGAAAAGGACCTCGTGATATTTAGTGAGCAGATAATAAAACAGCAGATGAAATTCAAGGCTGCTAAATGAAAAACAATGCACAGGGGGGAAATCACTGGGCTCTGAACTGGCTGTTACTGCTTGGGAAGGAGATCTGAGAGTTATGCTAGAAATATCTGTCAAAATGACACTGCTGGTCCATAGTAGCCCAAAAAAAATCAGGGAGGAAACAGAGGCCAAAATGGGCAATGTTATTGTGCTGCTTAATGAATGTCTGGTATCTCCTGCCTTGAGCAATTTGTGAGTAGCCCACAAAAATGGATGGGAAGAGGCCTAGAAAATTATCCACAGAAGGCAAGGATTGATAAAGGAAGGGCCAGGCATGAAATTGTGTGAGTTGTAAAGCTGAAGAATTAATCAGCAATGATGGCTCAGCTCAAGATACACTTGGAATCAGGAGAATCTCTGAGTTCCAGAATGGTTTGGGATGGAAGGAAACTCAGGGATGATCCAACTCCAACCCCTGCCATGGGCAGAGACACTTTCCACTGTCTCAGGCTGCTCCAAGCCCTGTCCAGCCTGGCCTGGGACACTTCACTTGCTGAACTCCATGAGGTTCACACAGTCCCAGCTGTCCACCTGTCCCTCTGGATGCCATCCTTCTGTCCTGGATACAGGAAAGAGCTCGAGAAGCTTCAAGAAATGAAGGCAGACTCTTTACCCAGCAGCCTGTTAAAAAGGAGGACTTGTTTCCACAGGAAATTTTAGGCACTGGAGGCTTACTTAGACTTGGAAAGTGGCTAGATATTTTCACATGGGGACCAAAAAAAAGGGATTAAATGTTTTTTTCTCCCCATCCAGTTCCAGAGCAGTTGGAATGAGAAGACAGAGGCTCACTAGGACCTGCCTTGTGTCCTATTCCGATGGTGTCTTGGAATCTCTGCCTTTTCCACCTCCATCCAGAGCTGCTGAGCAGCTTTCTGGGCATTCTGAGTGGACAGCAACAGCCTCTGCAACAGCTTTGTTAGCCAAGCATGGAATTCTACTCATTAATTTTCCTGTGAGTATTTAAACTGTGTGCTGAAGGTGCTCGTGGTGTTTTCCCTCTTGCAAATCCATTGGGAACATCCCCTCATCCTGCTTGGCATCCTCTCCCCAGGGGATCTGTGGGATCTTCCCCAGGCAGGGATTTGCAGGCACAGCATCCTGGGAGCCTGGAGCTGATGCTTCACTCCTCAGCAGAGCCTGGCTGCTGGATATCATCTGCCCAATGGTCCCCTTTATGGCCAGGCAGACAAGCTGAGATTCACAGCCACCGCTTACCAAAGAATAATGAAACATTTCCTGAGGTGGCAATAAATATCCCCTGCCATGGCAGCACTCACCAGAGCCTCTTCGATCCAGGGAAATGCTTTAAAACTCAGCAAAGTGGGATTTTTTTTTAATGCCTCTCTACTTGCTGGTTGCAGCTGGGTGAGGGGAGCATGGATGGGGTTTGTGGCCCCCTGGGGAATTCCAACACTGGCCCTGTAAGGCAGAGGATGACTGAGGAAAACTCCTTCTCCCCAGCCTGATGGAAAGGGGACAGGTTTGCAGCTGCTGTCCCCTTCCAAGGGGTTTGTCCTGGTCCAGAGCAGCTCTTTCTCACCTTGAGGAGGTGATGGCACCACAGTGTGCTTTCGACACAGCCAGCTTGGCTCCTTTGCCCCAGGACACTTTTTCAGCTCAGCCTGGCCTCTTGGTTGGTGGGATGATGCAGATTGCAAAGAAAAGCCATCAAAAAGAAAAAAAAAATTTTTTTTTGGGACAAAAATTCTCTCTGAGGGTCTCTGGGCCCAGCCAAATGTGGTCAAGTCCTGTTTATGCAGCAGCAGGTCTGACTGTACTGGATGCAAACCATTCTGTGCTGGTTTCCCCAGAGGGCTGGGCTTGCCTCACTGCACAAAATCAGAATTTCCACAGCCAGGAGAGTGCCAGGGACTCATCCTGCCTCTCCTGCTCTGAGGAAAACCAGCCTGGAGCCCAGGCATGGGGGCTGAACCCAATGCACAGGCTGAAACCAGGGGGAGACGGGAATGAGGCAGCACCAGGAGGAGATGAGGATGAGGCAGCACCAGGAGGAGATGAGGATGAGGCAGCACCAGGAGGAGATGGGGATAAGGCAGCACCAGGAGGAGATGGGATTGAGGCAGCACCAGGAGGAGATGGGATAAGGCAGCACCAGGGGGAGATGGGAATGAGGCAACACCAGGAGGAGATGGGATTGAGGCAACACCAGGAGGAGATGGGGATGAGGCAGCAGCAGGAGGAGATGGGGATGAGGCAGCAGCAGGAGGAGATGGGGATGAGGCAGCAGCAGGAGGAGATGGGGATGAGGCAGCACCAGGAGGAGATGAGGATGAGGCAGCAGCAGGAGGAGATGGGGATGAGGCAGCAGCAGGAGGAGATGGGGATGAGGCAGCACCAGGAGGAGATGGGGATGAGGCAGCACCAGGAGGAGATGGGGATAAGGCAGCACCAGGAGGAGATGGGGATGAGGCAGCACCAGGAGGAGATGGGGATGAGGCAGCAGCAGGAGGAGATGGGGATGAGGCAGCAGCAGGAGGAGATGGGGATAAGGCAGCAGCAGGAGGAGATGGGGATAAGGCAGCACCAGGGGGAGATGGGATTGAGGCAGCACCAGGAGGAGATGGGGATGAGGCAGCAGCAGGAGGAGATGGGGATGAGGCAGCACCAGGAGGAGATGGGATTGAGGCAGCACCAGGAGGAGATGAGGATGAGGCAGCACCAGGGGCCTTTGCTCCCTCTGATCTGGGTGAGAGCCTTGGGACAGGCACCCCAGGCAGAAATGCCCAGAGTAGCCCTGGCCACAGAGGGAAAAGGAGGATTTTGGTGGCAGAAGAAAAGCTGCTGATGGGGAAGTGATGGATTTTTCAAACCCAGCCCCTGAATCAGTCTCATGGTTGTGGTGACTTGAAAATGGATCAGCAGAAACAAATAAAGTGGGTTGAGGTCTGCAGGGGGAACAGGCAGCACGGAGCAAGGGGAGGTAGGAGACATCAGATGGCAGCAACCAGCAGAGGAGATTGACTTAATGGGATCAGCCCTCATTTTGTTCTTATTATCAGCACCTTGGGAGTGCAGCTTCTCTTAATTAATTCCTTTGGTCTCTCAGACATGCAGCTGAGGCCTGTGTCCCATACTGTGGGCCAGGACAGGCCACCGAGGCTCCTGTGCCAGAATCCCAAAATGGTTTGGGTTGGAAGGGACATTAAATCTCACCTCATCCCAAGGGCAGGGACAGCTCCCACTAGACCAAGTTGTTCAGAAGAGATCTTCTTAATCCTGGCTGGGAAAGAGTGGCTTTTCCCACAAGGCACTTGTGGAAGATCCCAAAATCAGTATCCATTTAAATGCTGACTACAAATTCAGTTGCAATGTGGAATTCTCTTGCTGGCTGCATAACTGGGCTGAAACACAGCCCGACCTGGCTCTCCCTTCTCCTGCCACCAATTCACTGGCTGGGTGGGGGAAAGTTCTTCCCTCAGTCTCCCTTCAATGGTTCACCAGGTTTTTAATGTGGAGCAGGGAAAAAGAAAGAAAGAAAGAAAGAGCTCAATTTATGCTCTTGGTATCACTCAGCATTTTCTACGCCCGTGGTTAAGTTGTGATTGCTATCAAGGCTGAGGAAATCTCCAGAGGCTGAAAATCAAGGTGAAAGCTTGCTTTCATGGATTATTTCCAGTCACTTTTCTTCTGGCTCTGCTAAAAATAACTCAGGAATGGCTTTCTTCGAGCATTCCTATTCCCTCCTGGCTGGAACAGAGAAGGTCAGGAGGATGAAAGTGAGCAGCAGTGGGGGGAAGGTGTCACAGCACACTCCTTGCTTCTATGGGTTTGAATGAGATTTGTTTGCTGGTTTGTTTGGGTTTTTCACTTTGATCTCAACCTGATTAACTTTCTCTCTGCATTTCTTCCCTTTAGCCCATAGCTGGGTGTTTTGGTCCTACTGAAGCAAAAAAACCTTGCTGGTTTTAACCATTTCTGTTTAAAAATCCAGGAGAAACATCCCCAAATCTAGATAGGGAAGACAATATTTTAAGATCTTTATTCAAGACCTTGAAATGATGCTGTGCTGTGTCTCTTGTGTCAGGATAGCCAACCTCCTTTCCCCTGCAATGATTATGGATTTTCTTAATTGCTGGTTTGGTCCCTGAATTTCCTGCACCTTTTTAGTCTGGATTGTTTCATGGACTCTAACAGGAGATGATGGTACCCCAGGAGGCAGCCAAGGAGTTTTCTCAGGGAGGTGTCCTGGATTGTAAAATAAATGTGTATTCTATTTGCTATCTGATAGAGGTGGGGCAGTTCTCTTCTGGTCATGGGGCAGTTTTCTTTATCTCTCCCACAGCCAATCCTCCCTCCAGGAGATCTCTGCTGTTAATGAGCTATTAATTATTAATTATCTCCTGTCCATGGCCAGTGAGTGTCCCTGCAGGGCTGATCCAATTCCATCATCCCATGGGGAGATGCTCCGCCCAGGGGAGGAGCCAAGCATTCCTACCTGGATCCAATCTGAGGTTTGGGACACCCCAGCAGCCTTTGCCCAGTGCATTGCCAGAGGAGCAGCTTCTGCTGCCCTGCATGGCCAGAGGGAGCCCAGGCCCATCTCCAGCAGCCCTGGAGCTGCAGAGGAAAACTCCCCCCTTGTGCAGGATCCCTGCTCCAGCAGAGCCACAGCTGGCACTGCAGGAGGGCTGAGCCCCCATGGGATGGGGCTGTGCCACCCCCTGACACACAGGGGACAGGGCCTATGATGACTCTGGCAGGGTTGGTTTGTGCTATTGCATTTGTATTTTTAAAATTTTCCTGTTAAAGAACTGTTATTCCTATATCTTTGTCCGAGAGCCCCTTAATTTCAGAATTATAATGACTCAGAGGGAGTGGGTTTACATTTTCCATTTCAAGGGAGGCTCCTGCCTTCCTTAGCAGACACCTGTCTGTTCAAACCAAGGCAGGTGAGCATCCAGGAGAGGAGAGCTCCTGGAGGAGATCCCAGTGCCAAGCAGCTGGAGCAGGAATTCCTGCTGTGGCTTGGCTGATGAGAGCCTGACTGCAGTGCTTGGGTGGACCTCAGGTTAATTAGAGGTGGAAACATCCTTTCATTTGCAGATAAAACACTTTTCCTGCTGCTTTGCTGCTTGCTCTGAGCTGGCACAGCAGCAAGGGGGAACTCTCAAGGCGTCCCAGCCTTCTTTCCGCAAAATTTCTGCCTCTGGGCTGCCCCAAGGACACCCAAAGAGCTGATTCCCACACAGAGGAGATTGTCCCACAAGAAATTTGTCCCTGTGGAGCCAGGAGAGCCCTGCTGGTCCCACAGCAAGGCTGTTGTGGGGATTTCTTTGGGTTGGTGCCAGCTGCAAGTGCCAAGTTTCTTTGGTCCTGCGTTATTGATCCAAGCACAGGAGTCTCTGCTTTGTGTTGTCCCAACTTTTCCAAGGAAGGTTTTCCAGAAACGTGGCCCAGGATGGAAGTGGTGGGAGGATAACCCTGGAGAAATGTGTGTGTCTCAAGGATTGTGGTACAAACCCTGACTCAGGCAGGGCTTCCTGGAGAAAACATTTCAGGCTTTTTTTTCAGCTTTTCCAAGGGGGGCAAAGCCAGGGTTTTCCCTGTTCTGGGAGAAAGGTTTAGATTTTGAAGCAGAGTGAGCAGAGGTATAAGACAAGGGTCTTTGAGGGTGTGAGAGATGGTCCAGGGGGAAACTAGAAGGGAGAAACAGCCAAATTCTGAGGCAGCAATAATCCCTTCAGCCCTGGAAGGCACCAGGACATAACCCGGGGCAGAGGTAGCACCATGGGAGAGCATTCCAAGGCAGCTGGGAGTATAAAGTGGGTCACCAAGAGCTCAGGTAGTCTTTAAAAAGGATTTTTTTTTTTTTAAAGGCAACATGTGGAAGAATTTGGCAAAATTCCAACTGAACGGAGGAAATACATAGTTATAGTTGTAGTTATATCATATTTACATTTAAATATAAATATAAACATAACTATATTTATATTTCTACTTATATCTATATGTATATTATTATAACTCTATTCTAATTCTTTACTTATATTTATATTTATTTAAAAATTTACATTTCTATTTATATTATTATATCTCTATTATAATTTCATATTTATATTTCCATTTTATATATTTATATTTCTATTATTATATTTATATTGTATTTCTATTTCTAATTTATATTTATATTTATTTTAATTTTTATTTTTATTTTTATTTTTTTATTTATGTGTACAGATACAATCCAGCAGCTCTGCCAAAACTGTGGTCCCCTTATTTTTCAAAGGGGAAAGAAGCCTAGAGCACACTCGACAGGAAAAGCAAGGCAAATGCAATGCTGTATTTTTAGGGGCATGACCATCATGAAGAGTTCAGCTGGAATATGTTCCTAAAGATGAGGACCAGACAGGCATTTAGAGCATGGAATCCTCAAGTGGTTTGTGTTGGGAGGGACCTGAAAGACCATCCCATTCCAACCCCCTGCCATGGACAGGGACACTTTCCACTAGGCCAGGTTGCTCCAGACAGCTGAATGCAAAAGTCTGCAGTAAAATTAAATATTGTCTTGGGGCGTAGTTCTCTACCTCATTCTCAGACCAGGAAACTTTATCTTCATGATAACTTTTATCTGTCATTCTTTTAATATTTATCAATTCTCATCCCCTGAGCGAGGTGCTGGCAGGCAGAGGAGGGAGCTCAGCCCCCATCCAGGGGCTCGTGCTCACACCCTGAGTGTGTGAATAAATAATCCAAGCACTGATGGGATGGCCAAGGCTTGGCCTTGAGGGGTGTTTGGCCTGAGATCCTGCTCAGTGAACGTGGGAAATAGCAGAGGTAAGAAGATTTCCAGAAAGCTGTAAAAGCAGCCTGCAAAGGCTGAAAGTAAAGTTACACTGATATACCAAGCAAGGACCTTAAACAATAGCTTGAGTTTTAGGCTTGGCTAAGAGAGACCTTAAGAATGCAGGAAAATATGCTTAGCAAGGTAGTAGAAGGTTTTAAGCTTAATAATGAATGATTGTGTCTTGTTAATAGAAAGAAGAAAAGTAAGCACTGTGTGAAGCAGGTGTACATGTGCTTTTAGTAATTGGCTAGAACAATTGTCTGTGAGCTTTAGCTATTATTAGCTATTGGCTAGAAAGTTTTAAAATGTTCTGTAACAAAGAAATCTTTGGCTGCTGCTGGCTGTACATGAGCTTTTGCCATCTTTCTATTGTCTCAACCACGTAATGAGGCTGATGCTGCAATAAAAGCTCAAGGATTGTACCCCAGCAGTCCTGTCCTGCTCACAAAAACAAACTCCCAACACAGGTGAGCACTGATCCAGCAGCAGCCCATGGATCACCTGGAGTGGTCACTCCAGCTGTTTGTTGTTCCTTTTTGGAGCCTGGGACTGATCACTGGCATTAACCACTCTGGCTTCTGCACTCTGGTTAAATTCCTGCAATTTTGGGAGAAGTGGGATAACAAAGAACAAATCCTGAGCACTGAATAACAAGTGCCTCTGCCTCTGACAAGGGGTCCTTCTTTGCATGCCAAAACGAGGAGTTATCTGCTCTTACTCTCCTCTGCCTGTGACTTTTTGTTGGTGTGATGGTTTGGGGTGTTGTTCCCCTGGAGATGTTTGGATGTGCATAAACCAGGAGAGCTGGCAGCATTTTGGACAGAGAGGTTGTGGGTGACCCATCCTGGGACTGTTCAAGGATGGAGCTTTCAGCAGTGGAAGGTGGAACAAAATGATCTTTAAGGTCCCTTCCAGCCCAAACCATTCTAGGACTCATCCAGCTCAGAATCCACTGTAGAGCCTTTAGGCAAAGGAAAATAACATACAATAAACCCTGGGGGAGGGGAGGAACCTGACCCTAAAACTTTTAAATAAAGAACCAAATATGATCAGCCAGGTAGCAAAATGAAATTAGGATCAGGGTTTGCTGGTTTTTTGGCTGGGCTTTTCTCCCTGTGCACACAGAATCCACTGCTGACATAGCTCTGGCCGTGTCAGCAAAGACTGGGAAGGTGCTGGGTTGTTTTTTCTTCTCCCTGCTGCTTTCAGCTGCTGGGATGGAGTCACCTCCTGTGTCACCCCTGCTCTGATGTCCTTTGGAAGCTGGCAGTGTCACCTTTTCAAAAGTGAGTGTAAAGCTGGAACTCTTCTACAGCTTTGCTGAAATGCTGGGGGAAAAGGGCAGGAAGGATATGGGAGATAAATTGCATTTTCCTGCCCATCAAAGAAAAAAAAAAAAAAAGAAAAGAAAAAAGTAGAAATCTGGTCCCCAGGATGCCAGCTAGCTGTGTTGGGGATGTGATGCCACGCTGCAGTTTTGGGGGGGCTGCAATCAGGTTTGCCTTTTTTTAAGGCTGTTCTGCATTTGCAAGGGCAATGCTGGAGGTTCCAGTGATGCTTGTGAGGGAGCCCAAAGCATTCCCAGCCCCTTCCCTACCAGAAGGGAGTTAAAAGCCTTTGCAAACCCCAGTGTGTCACTGTCATATTTTCTGAAAAAAATCTCTTTGCCCAGGATTCTTCTCCTGAGAAGCTGAAAAGCCTTAGGAAAAAAAAACAAAACAAAACAAAAAAACCCCAATAATTATCTCATTTGCTTCTCCTGTGTTTTGCTGCTTTGGAATGTGGTTGGAGATTGTTTATCCAACATGTGAATTGTTTTACCTTAATGACCAATCACAGTCAGGCTGTGTCAGACTCTGAGGACAGAGTCACAAGTTTTTCATAATTATCTTTTTTAGCCTCCTGTAACATCCTTTCTATATTCTTTAGTATAGTTTTAGAATAGCATTCTTTAATATAATATAGATATTGGAATATAATATAAAATTATATATTAGAATATAATATATATTATACTCTAATATAGAATTATATATTATATTATTATATTATAATAATAGAGATATTAATACATATAATAGATATTATATATATAATATATTATATATATAATATATTTATATGTATTAGAATATAAAATAATAAATTAGCATTCTAAGAACATGGAGTCAGATTCTCAATTCCTCCTCCATCTGGGGAACCCAGAAAATGCCACACTAGTGTCTTGCTCTGTGCATGGTAACAGCACTGCCAGCTCCTTCTTCCTCCAATTTGATTTCTCCCCCCACCTTCTTATTTTCCCTAAGGACTTTAGAAATATTCTGTTGATTTTTTTTGATCCCCTTTCCTTTAGAAAAGGCCACCAGGAAGGTCTTGTCAGCAATTTAATGGGGAGATAAAAGAAGATGGGAAAGGGGGATTGTGAGCAGAGGGAGAGCGCCTGACATCTGGACGGGGCTAATGTGTGATAAGACAGGAGGGCTGGAGGAAATCTGCTCTGCTTGATCTCTGGCCAAGGCAGGGCTTGGACCTGATGGCTTTAAAGCCAGGTCCATGTGGATGGAGCCTGCCTTGCCCAAATCCCTGCCAGTGCCTGGGGATCAGGTAGATGGAGGCCTGGGGTCCCGCTTGCTCGAGTTAAAAGTCTTTTCTGGCTGACTTCAAAGGGCTGTAAACCCAGATTATCTGCACTGTCTGCCTTGACTGGGGGAGATAAAGAATGAAATAAATAAAAAGGAAGCTGCTGCTTCCAACCTGAGTGCCCAGAAGATGGAAAATTCTCGTAGGACCAGCCAGGGGCTGCAGAAAGCCCTGTGGTCCACCCAAACCCACACATGGAGCAGGAACTAGGAACAGCAATTTTAGTTTTTGAGCTTGTTAATTATTTGGTTTATCTCAGTGTTTTTCCATTCCTCCAAGGGCTTGGGGTTGGAGCAGCTGGTTTTCAGTACAAACAAGGCAAGCAAAGAGAGATGTGTTTGGATGCTGCTTTGGGGCTTCCAACACCCTTTGGCTCCTGTGGAATTGAGTGCTCCAACTGATTGGGTTTGTAGCAGCTCCTTCACCTTGTCCCCAGCCCAGCATGGATCTGGGGGACAGCTCCAAATCCAGGCTCAGTTTTGTCACTTATGCCCCATTTTGGGTTTCTTCTGCTCTCATTCTGCAAAATTTTGCTCTGTGCCAGAGAAAAACCCGATGACAAAAGCTCAGCTTTTTGGAAAGGAGTTTTCCCATCAGTGCAGAAGTTGGTGTGCAGGGAGAGCAAAGAAGTTGTAGTCAAATGCACAAAATCCCCTTTTTTAGTCCAAGATAGGATTTTTTAATTTTAATTTTTTTTAAGGACAAAGAAGGCATCAATTAGGCACGGAAATAATTTGGGCTGCTGCCTGTGTTGGAGATAACTCTCCATGAGAGATGCTGGCTGGGATGTTTCTTTCTCTCCATCCACAGGTGAGAATAACTTCAAAACTTAAATCCAACATAGAAAGGCAGAGAGGGAAAGGTTTAATTGTCCCCACTCTGCTGCAGGCTGATAAGCTCCCATTGATTTTCTGTAGCCAAGTCTCCAGAGTGAACGTGGGTGATGTTCGTGTAGGTGAGTGCATGAAGGTTTCTCACTCCTTGGGTATTCCTAATTCTCTGTTTCCTATTTCTCATGGAGAGAACTTGATGCTTCCTCCAGTAAATTACCATTTGCAGCACTAATTTTTTAGGGTTTGGGGGTTTTTTACACCTCCTTTTCACCCTTTCTGTTGGCTTCCTATGAACTTCCCTCCAGGATGGGGAGAGATGTCTCAGGAGAAAATGTCCCTTCACCAAGGTGTGTCCCTCAACCTGAAGCAGCTTCATATTCACCCTCTCCTTTAAAACCCTCTGTTCCAGTGGTCTGAATCCCTGCCTGTTTCTGCCTGCAAACTCAGACAGAGGGAATAGCACAAATAAAGGCAGTGCCCAGCCAGGGATTTCCCAATAACTTAAACTATTTTGTCCTGGAGAACACAAAAATATCCAGTTGACTCTATCTATTTATTTTGAGGGTTTGTTGGAAAGAAAAATAAATGAACACAGGAAGAAGGGATAGTCCAGCAAGTTTTTTTGTGCATTTCAGAAACCTACAAGCTCCAAAAATTTTGGATGTCTAGCTGGAACCTGGCTACTTATCTCACCTGAGCCTCCAAACCCACTGAGACCTTTTTTATTTATCAGTGCTAGTTATAAAAAATGAGTTGGTAGTGATGGAGAAATGTCCAGAGGAGCCAAAAAGGAGCCAAGCAGCATTCAGATGGGGGGGATAGGAAGAAGAGAAAGCCTCAACCTCCCTGGAGATGTAATAGGCTTAGTGGTCCTGCTTGACACATGTCGGATAAAATAAAAAAAAAAACCCACAACAATGTTTATAAGAAGATTAGCTTGAACACGATGTAATTTCTCCAGGGACTGGCCATGTTTGAAGCTCAAACCACCAACTCCCTGAGCCTTATCAGAGTAATGAATTTCCACCACTTTGGGCCATTAAAAACCCTCACACCAGCCCCTTTCCCCACCTGGAACATCTCGGATTTGGGGCACATCTGTGGGGCTGGGTGGATTTGTGCTGTCCCCTCTTGCTGGGCAGGAGGTGCAGCCTTGGGAGTTAACTTGCTGGAAATAACTGGATGTGACTGTCTAATTTGTGGCTGCCATCCCTGCAGGGAAAAATCCCTGTCTCTGGGCAGCAGATTATCCTCAGGCTCATTACAACATTGTTCCCAAACAAATCCCCCAGGCTTCTGCCTGTAATCACTTTTGCATACGTGTGGGCAAATATCCCTCCAGGTGGGGATGGAGAAGGAGCCATGTGAGAAATGGGAGCAGGGATGTGGCCACAACCCCAACTGGAAACCAGCAGCACTGACCACTGGTCAAATTTCAACCAAAACTGGGTTGGAATCAGGTTTGGTTTCCCTGAAAACTGGTGGACATTGGGTTTGTTGGCCTTTTTCTTGGTTTGCTGAGTTTGGGTTTTTTTTTTTTTTTTTTTTTTTTTGGTTTTTTTTTTTTTTTTTTTTGTTTGTTTTGTTTTGTTTTTAAGAAAAGCAACTAAAGAGCAGACGTAAAGCAACCAGCTTTTTAAAATTCAGCTGAAATTCTCAGCAGGTTTGAGGTTATCCTATGTTTCCTGTGGCTGTTGCAGCAGGACCGTGGAGCTGCTCCAGTGCTTGGTCCCTGCAAGCATTGCTTGGGGCTATGTTCCTTCAGCCCACTTTTTCCAGGAGTGGTCCTGTGCTAAAATCCATAATTCTTGTGGTTTTAACCCATATATTTTAAATTTTGGTGTATCAGGACAAAGAGGCAACAGCCAAATGGCTCTTTGATATCTGCTTGTTAACAGTGGGGATGGTGCCAGCCCCATGAGCAGGATGGTCACCTGTAGCCAGTCCTTAAACCCTATTTGGGGACCTCTTTGGTGACATTTTGGGGACATCTTTGGTGATATTTTGGGGACAGCCTCTGGGGGAACATGTCAGGGGACTGGTGGGGTTGAGGGATTTTGAAGATGCTTCATGACAGTGGTAATTTTTCTGGAGTATGGGGTGAAGAGTCAGTGATATTGGGGATATTTGTGGGATATGGAGGGCAGGCTTGTGGTGCTCAGGGGATTTGGATGGGGTTTGGGATATTTTGGAAGGTCTGAAGGAGCTTGTGACATTTTGGAAACGCCCAGATCCACACTGGAGCAGCTGGTGGGGGAAGATCCTTGTATCCCACCCTTCTTCCCAGCTTTCCCCCTGCTCTCCTGGCTCTCCAAGGGGATGCAATTCCTGCTGGCCCTGCAGGCTCATATGGGAAGAGCCATGCAAAGCATGGTTTTTCATGGTTGTCCTTGCTTTAAAAATCATTTTTGCAGGAATTCTCCATGGCCAGAGTGCCCTTGCTAGGGCAGATACTTGAATTGGGTGGTGCACCCTGAGAGATCCCTGCCTTTACCTCCTTTCCATGACTTATGATCCTCCTCCTGTCATCCCCCTGCTCCAAACAGTGAGGAAATTATTTATTTAGCAAAGGAGGGGCTGTTAAGAGAGATGGATTCTGCATCTGTGCTTTAAACACAGGGAAAAGGGAGAAAATACTCTTCCTTCTTCTTCCCCCCTCCTCCTCCATCTCCCTTGGTGGGCTTGGGCCTCCATCTCCTATTTTTCATCCAAATGGAAGGGTTTATTTTTATCTCTCTAGAAAAATAAGCCTTAAAAGTTCCAAGATGGATCACCCACGTGCAGCTCTAGCAGGGCTGCAGGGGAAGGAGGCTGGGGGGAATTTTGTGGCCGAGAGGAACAGGAAGGAATAAGTCAGGAATATGTGTGGAGCTGAAGGGTGCCTGGACCATTCATTCCCATTAGGGAGAGGTGCAGCACCATTAATAATCATTTTACCAGGAGCTGGCCTGAGCCAGCAGGGCCAGGCTGCATTTCTGGAGAGGGAATTTGGGTTTAATAAAAGAAATAACGCTGTGCATACAGATGAGAAGGGGTGGCAGGGCTCTCTTCTCCTACCTGGTATTTATTATTGCTCCACCTGCCCTGAAACAGGAACATTTTTATTTGGTTAACAGGCATTAAGAGGGCTGGGGCCTGCTCTGTTTCCTTTCCTAGCCCAGAATCCTTGGGTGTGAAGCTCCAGAAGTGCTGGATTCTGAGCAGCTGTAACCCTCCCAAGGAGGACAGGACCATCTCACCTGGCTGAAAGCATCCCACCAGCAGAAATCACATTTTTTCAGGGGATTTTCATGTTTTCAAGGGGTTTTACACATCTCAGGAGCCTGCACGGTGAGGCTGGAGTTGGTCAAAACTTCTTTTTTCAGGAGCTCTTTTTTTTTTTCCTTTTTTTTTGTAATTCAGGAGCTCATTCTTTTCCATTTTTTTTTTTCCCCAGGACCTCATTCTTTTCTGGAAAAGTATTCTCTGTTTTTTTTTCAGGAGCTTATTATTTTCTGGTTTGGTTTTTTTTTCAGGAGCTCATTCTTTTCCCTTTTTTTCAGAAGCTCATTATTTTCTGGTGATTTTTTTCAGGAGCTCATTCTTTCCTGATTTTTTAGTTTTCAGGAGATCATTGGTTTCTAGAAAATTCTTTGGGATTTTTTTTCAGGAGATCATTCTTTTCTTCTTTTTTTTTATTTTGGGAGCTCATTCTTTTCTGGAAAATTATTTTCTAGATTTTTTTTCAGGAGTTCATTCTTTTTATGTTTTGGGGTTTTTTCTTCAGGCACTCATTCTTTTTCTGGAAAATTCTTTTCTCTTTTTATTTTTTCAGGAGCTCATTCTTTTCTGGAAAATGATTTTCTGGGGTTTTTTAGGAGCTCCCTCTTTTCTGTTTTTCTTGTTTTCAGGAGCTCATTCTTTTTGGGAAAATTCTTTGGGTTTTTTGTTTTTGTTTTGCCCAGGAGCTCATTCTTTTCTGGTTTTGGGTAGGTTTTTTTCTGTTTTTTTTTTTTTTTTTTTTTTTTTTGTTTTTTTTTTTTTCCCAGGAACTCATTCGTTTTGGGAAAATTCTTTGGGTTTTTGTTTTTGTTATTTTTCCCCAGGAGCTCATTCTTTTCTGGTTTGTTTGTTTGTTTGTTTTTTTGTTTTTTGTTTTGTTTTGTTTTGTTTTGGGGTTTTATTGCTTTTTTTTTTTTGGTGTTTTTTTTTTTTTCCAGGAGCTCATTCTTTTCTGTTTTTGGGGTTTTTTCCTTTCAGGAGCTCATTCATTTCTGGAAAATCAGCAGAGTGCAGGTTCTGGAGGTGGAGCGTCACTGCATATTTTACCCATAAACCCAAATGGTTTAAAATAGATGAAGCATTCCTTTTTAAAGGAATAAAGGGGTAGAAACCTTTTGAGTCTTTCACAAAGCAGCCACCAGGAAAAAAAAGCTTTTAATCTTGGTGATTTAAGAGGGTTGGGGAATTAGCTTTTAACCAGCCACTCCCTGCCTAGTTGATTTTTTAGGGAAAAAACAGCAAGGCAAAGAGCCAAAGTTGGGATGGGACTGGGAGCTGCTGCACTCCCTGCTCCAGATGTCTTCACAAGGTGGTGGGGGTGGAGAAAGGTGGTGGGGATGGAGAAAGGTGGTGGGGATGTGGGAATGGTGGTGGGGATGTGGGAATGGTGGTGGGGATGTGGGAATGGTGGTGGGGATGGAGAATGGTGGTGGGGATGTGGGAATGGTGGTGGGGATGTGGGAATGGTGGTGGGGATGTGGGAATTGTGGTGGGGATGTGGGAATGGTGGTGGGGATGGAGAATGGTGGTGGGGATGTGGGAATGGTGGTGGGGATGTGGGAATGGTGGTGGGGATGTGGGAATGGTGGTGGGGATGTGGGAATGGTGGTGGGGATGGAGAATGGTGGTGGGGATGTGGGAATGGTGGTGGGGATGTGGGAATGGTGGTAGGGATGGAGAAAGGTGGTGGGGATGTGGGAATGGTGGTGGGGATGTGGGAATGGTGGTAGGGATGGAGAATGGTGGTGGGGATGGAGAATGGTGGTGGGGATAGAGAAAGGTGGTGGGGATGTGGGAATGGTGGTGGGGATAGAGAAAGGTGGTGGGGATGTGGGAATGGTGGTGGGGATGTGGGAATGGTGGTGGGGATGTGGGAATGGTGGTGGGGATGTGGGAATGGTGGTGGGGATGTGGGAATGGGGAGGGACAGGAGCTCTCCTTGCTCTCACATCATCTGTGCTCCCAAATTCTGTCACAATTGTGTCCACACAAAAGGCCAGGGCAGGGATTGGGGGTGTCCAGCCAGCAGATCCTGCTGTGGGGTGGGCTCTGACACCTGGAGGTGCCACTGGGAAAGGCTCAACAGGACAGAGAGGCAATGCAAAGGTCATTTAGACAGGAAGGGTGTCGCCCTGGTTTTTTAAGATTTTCTAAGCCTTCTGATGCTTACATTCTTGCAATGAACTTTCTCACACACTTTCAGTAAATAACTCATTGTTTTGCATTCTTTTATGGAAGAAGAGAAATTTGATGGACTGCTGGTCTGTCCAGTGTCATTGGAGAGGTGTCACTGTCACCCTCCAATCCACTGTCACTTTTGGAAATCTATAAATGTTGGAGTCAGAAATGAAAAAATCCCTTTTCTTCACCTTGAGAGCTGCAGTGTGTGCACTCGTGTTGTTTCGTGTCCCATAGTGACAGAAGGGTGTGGGTGAGGAGCCTCTCTCAGTCAGAAAACCCTGGAGAAGGAATGTCCCAGGGAAATTCTCCTGCCATGGTGGTGCCATGTTCTCCTGGGACCTCATTCCCTGCCTCCTCTGTGGGCAGGATCTTCTCAAAGACAGACCCCAAGGAACTTGGATTTGGATACAGTTTGCTGCTGGCACTTTGATTCCAAAGGGAATTTAACCAGTTTATCCTCAGAAAACTGTGGGGTTTTAATTAACACAGAGGAGGAAAAAAAAACCAGAGTGAGAACACAACATCAGCTGGGCTCCTGCTATGTCTGACACCTTCATCTTCCCCTCCTGGGGAAGCTCTTGGCCAGGCTGTCTGGGGAACGTGTTTGATGTTTCCTTCTCTAGATGGGCAGGGACAAGGGATGATGAGCACAGGGAGGGGACAGACCCACTGAGACACCTACACTGACAGCAAACCCCTTATTCCAGGTGAAAACTGGATCCAAGGAGACATCTCCTCATTTAGCTGAGCCACTTCAATCCTCTTTCCAGGAAGATCCTGTCCCTTGGAACTCCTTTTCTTTGCAGGGACGCTCACAGGAACAGCCCCTCACAGAGTTTGCCCCAAATTCAGAGGGTCAGAACCATGGATTGGTTTGGCTTGGAAGGGACAGCATCTTGTTCCATAAAAAATAATCTTATTCCATGAGAAATCATCTTGTTCCATAGAAAAATCATCATGTTCCAACCCCCTAAAAGGGCAGGGACACCCCCAGGTTGCTCAGGGCTGCCTTGAGCATTTCCAGGAATGAGGCACCCACAGTTTCTCTCTTCCACCTGTTATGGGGATTTGTTGTGGCCTCTGCACTGATTTCCTTCAGAAGAAAACAGAAAATCCAACAACAGGGGGGGAACCCACCTGCCTGTTCTCCTCCTTAGGAAAGGAGGAAAAAAGTCAATTACTGAGATTTAGGTTTCCTGTCTGGTGACCCACAGCCTCCTGCCTCGCTCAGTACCCCCAGCTCTTATCTCTTATCTCAAACCTGCCCATTCCATCCCACAGAATTTGGAAATTGGGCTCCATCTGCTTCTTTCTGAGGCAGAGATAGTGTATCACTTAGCTGAGCCATTTCAATCCTCTTTCCAGGAAGATCCTGTCCCTTGGAGCTCCCTTGGTTTTGCAGGGACAGGAACAGCCCCTCGCAGTGTTTGTCCCAAATCCAGAGGATCAGAACCATGGAATGGTTTGGCTTGGAAGGGACATGGAAAATCCTCTTGTTCCATCAGAAATCATCTTGTCCCAACCCCCTGAAAGGACAGGGACACCCCCAGGTTGCTCAGGGCTGCCTTGAGCATTTCCAGGAATGAGGCAACCACAATTTCTCTCTTCCACCTGTTATGGGGATTTGTTGTGGCCTCTGCACTGATTTCCTTCAGAAGAAAACAGAAAATCCAACAACAGGGGGGGAACCCACCTGCCTGTTCTCCTTAGGAAAGGAGGAAAAAAGTCAATTACCGAGATTTAGGTTTCCTGTCTGGTGACCCACAGCCTCCTGCCTCGCTCAGTACCCCCAGCTCTTATCTCTTATCTCAAACCTGCCCATTCCATCCCACAGAATTTGGAAATTGGGCTCCATCTGCTTCTTTCTGAGGCAGAGATAGTGTATCACTTAGCTGAGCCACTTCAATCCTCTTTCCAGGAAGATCCTGTCCCTTGGAGCTCCCTTGGTTTTGCAGGGACAGGAACAGCCCCTCGCAGTGTTTGTCCCAAATCCAGAGGATCAGAACCATGGAATGGTTTGGCTTGGAAGGGACATGGAAAATCCTCTTGTTCCATCAGAAATCTTCTTGTTCCAACCCCCTGAAAGGACAGGGACACTCCCAGGTTGCTCAGGGCTCCTTCCAGCCTGGCCTTGAGCATTTCCAGGGGTGAGGCACCCACAGTTTCTCTGTTCCACCTGTTATGGGGATTTGTTGTGGCCTCTGCACTGATTTCCTTTAAAAGAAAACAGAGGGAAAATCCAACAGCAGGGAGGGATCCCACCTGCCTATTCTCCTTAGGAAATGAGAAAAAAAAAGTCAATTACTGAGATTTAGGTTTCCTGTCTGGTGATCCACAGCCTCCTGCCTCGCCCAGTACCCCCAGCTCTTATCTCTTATCTCATACCTGCTCTTTCCATCTCGCAGAGTTTGGAAATTGGGCTCCATCTGCTTCTTTCTGATGCAGAGATAGTGTATCACAGGCAAGGCAGGCAGGGCTCTGTAATTAATGGTAATTAATCCCTTAATCCCAGGGAGGTGGGAGGGACTGAGCTGCCCACTGAGTGCACAGAGGTGGCAGACCCAGAGCAGGAGCACTGCCCACCCAACACAGCTCCAGAGACCTTTTCTCCCCTCTGATTAGCTACATTTCTAATTTCTATTCTTCAATAATTAGCTATTAGCACAAGAGTTTTCATCCCCCCACAGTTGCTTGTGGTAATCTGGTAAAACCAATTTACCACTGGAAAAAAATGGATTTTTTTTTCATTTTTTTAAAAAAAATTTTATTCAGTTTTAAGGGGAATTAGAGGTGAAGTTTGCTAGGACAGCTTTGCTTCCCTTCTGCCTTTCCTCCTGGCATCAACATTTTGATTTAGAGGTGCCAAAAAGCACCGTTTCACTTGGACAATTTACCACGTTTCATCTGGAACATTCCTCAGTGCTTTCATCCAGTCAATCAAAACTGTTCATCTCCCAGCTCTGCAACATAAAAATACCCCTTTTCATTTTTTTTTTCTTTTTTTGTAGGAAAAAAAAATTGTGCATGTCAGTTCTTCAGCACCACCAATGAGCAAGAGCAGAAAACATCCAGATTCTGTAATTCCCTTGGAAAATGGCATTTGAATGGAGAAAAATCTCTCCTTAGAATGTTAGTTTTAATTTAAAAATGTAAAAATATATGTATTTATATTTATATATTTAATATATAAATATAGTAAATATTTATATACTTAATATAATGTATATTTACATTTTATATATTTATATATTTATATATTTATATATTTATATATTTATATATTTATATATTTATATATTTATATATTCATATAAAATATATTTATATATTTATATAGTTTATATCTATATATCTTATATATTTATATAAAATATATACTTATAAAATGTATATTAATATATATTTATATATTTGACTAACTATATATAAATATATATAAATGTATACAATCAATAGATTTAATATATAAAAATATGAATAATATATTTATATAGACTTATATTTATTTTATACTTTATTTATTTTATACTTATATATGCTCATATAATATATTAATATATTTTATAAATACAAATAAATATGTATAAAATATAATATCATATAATATATAGTAAGAATATATTTATATGTTACATTTTTATAAATTTATCTTATTTGTATATATTTATATACATCTTATTTTTATTTATTTTTAGTTATAATTTATCTTAGTTATATTTATCTTTAGTTATATATTATTTATATATAATTTAAAAATATTTATTTATGTATTTATTTATTTATTTATTTGTTTGTTTGTTTATATATATATATATTTTAAATATATATGTATTTGACTAATTCTGCTTCTTCTGGTGCCTGTGTTTCCTTCTCCAGCAGGAAAGCACCACACCCCAGTGCATGCCAGGAGGCACAATTGGCCTGTAGGATTTAGGCCATGGTGACACATCCTCCATCCTTTACCTCCCCTCCCTCCCCCTGGCACACTTTGAGCTCTCAAAGCCACTGGCCCAGCAGGAAACAGCAGGGCACTGTTTTGATGGCCTAAATTTCTTCTGAGTCACCTCAGCAGTGCCTTTCTCCTCTTTAATTGGCTCTGGGTTTGTTGTGTTCCCTGTTTCTGTGTCTCCCATTGTCACTGCTGAAATTTGTGTTCCCTTTTTCTGTGTCTCCCATTGTCGCTCAGCCTCGGGCTGAGCATTGAGGAGTTTGTTGGGTCTGGCACAGGGGTGACTTTTACCCCTGGGTTGTGCTGACCTGGGAGATTTCTGTGGGATGGGATGGGATGGGATGGGATGGGATGGGATGGGATGGGATGGGATGGGATGGGATGGGATGGGATGGGATGGGATGGGATGGGATGGGATGGGATGGGATGGGATGGGATGGGATGAGGTCAGGCAAGGCAGAACATGAAAAGGAGGAGGATGTTTTTGCTAAACTTTGTTACCAATGACACAAATTTGGAAATTGTTGAAATTCGTGTGTCCCTGTTCCTGTGTCTCCCATTGTCACTGCTGAAATGTGTGTTCCCTGTTTCTGTGTTTCTGTCCCTCAGCCTTGGGCTGAGCACTGAGGATTTTGTTGGGTCTGGCACAGGGGTGAGTTTTACCCCTGGATTTGTGCTGACCTGGGATTTAAAAAGCTGGGGGATCTCTGTGGGATGGGATCAGGCAAAGCAGAGCATGAAAAGGAGGGGGATGTTTTTGCTAAACTTCGTAACCAATGACACAAATTTGGAATTTGCTGAAATTTGTGATGCGATGTGGAGCTCGTGGGAGTGGCTCACGCCCTCTCCGAGGGCTCTTGAGGGACCTTCTCCTCCAGGGTGGTCTGTGCCCCGTGCCAGCATTCCCTGCCCCTCCCTGTGCTCCTCAGCAGAGGAGCAGCTCTGGATTCTTTGTTTCTTTTTTTTTTTTTTTTTTTTTTTTTGTTGTTTATTAGTCCTTATTTATGTTACAGTCTCACAAACTGTGAGTTCTGCAGTACTTCTTTTTAATAAGGTGAAAATGAAGTTCATCTCTCCTTTTAAAAAGTTTTTTAAGGATAAAGTGTCTCATTAAAAATTATATTTAAATTATTTTCGTTTTTAACTCAATAATGAACTACTTGTGACTCGCAGTGTGGATTTTATTATTTAATTACACAATATTACTTACAATCATGAAGAAGAAGGTAAAGAAGGACTAGTTTCTGACTTAAAACTTCTAAATAGAAATTTTTATATATATATTGTTTAATAGAATAATACATTATTCTATTAAACAAATATATACATATATAATATATATGTTATATATATGATGTAATATATTATATAATAAATATAATATATTTGTATAATAGAAGTTTTAATATATTTTATATATTTTATATGTATATATTTATATATTTTTATATTTTAGATTTTTTATATTTTATATTTCTAGATTTTTATATATTTATATGTATATATATTTATATATAGTATATATTTATATATATTACTATATTCTAAAACTTTAAGTTTTCTACTACATGATATTACACACTTTTATTCAAACTACACACTCATAATCTCAGTTCTCTCGTTCAATTTTGGAAGCTTTCTATATAGTCTGAGGTTCTCTTGGGGGTCAGTGCCTGTCAGCACAGAAATTCCGAATTTCTCAGCAGCCAGGGTTGCAACAAGGATCCACCCTGGATTGCCTGAGGTGTAAGATTTAGGAGCTTTTCCTTTTTTTTTTTTTTTTTTCTCAGTCTTATCAGGCTTGTAGGAAAACTAAAACTTAGCTTTCAAATTAAAAATTAAGCCCAATACCATTCCTGGTAGGTGTCATTAAAACAAAGGACTTTCCTTCATAAATCAGCCTCTGCTGGAAATTCTGGTAAATTTTATAATTTAATTACACAATATTACTTAAACTCATGAAGAAGAAGGTGAAGAAGAAGGTAAAGAAGAAGAACTAGTTTCTGTCTTAAAACTCAAGAGAAGTTTAATATATATATTTTTTACTAGAATAATATATTAATAATAGATTTGTATAATAGAAGTTATTATGTATATTATATATAAATATACGTATATAAACAAATATGTTTTTTTAATAGAACAATACATTAGTAATATATTTTTATAATAGAAGTAAAAATGGATGGGATCAATGGGATGGAGTGGGATGGGATGGGATGGGATGGGATGGGATGAGTGGGATGGATGGGATGTGATCAATGGGATGGGATCAATGGGGTGGGATGGGATCAATGGATGGAGTGGAATGGATGGGATGGATGGGTGGGATGGGATGGGATGGGATCAATGGGATGGGATCAATGGGGTGGGATGGGATCAATGGGATGGGATGGCATGGAGTGGAATGGATGGGATGGGATGGGATGGGATGGGATGGGATGGGATGGGATGGGATGGGATGGGATGGGATGGGATGGGATGGGATGGGATGAGGTGGGTGGGATGGGATGGGATGAGGTGGGTGGGATGGGATGGGATGGGATGGGATGGGATGGGATGGGATGGGATGGGATGGGATGGGATGGGATGGGATGGGATGGGATGGGTGAGGCACAATCCCTGCTGAGGCTGTTCTGTGGGATGGACCCAGCTGTGGGGGACAAGAAGGAACCCCCTGAGCAGCTCTGGGTGAGTTGGGAGCTGCTGGCATGGCAGGAGCTCCTCTTGGCTGCGGGAAGAGCTCCAGGTCTGCAATCAAGGACAGCATTTAGTAACTTTCCCTTTTTTTTAAGAGCCACAGGACTTGCTGGCTTTCTGCAGCTTTTCTTTCATGGTACAGGAGAAGATTTTGGGGAAGTAGAGGTCATCTTCTCACCAGTTGTCAAGAGAGTCAAAAGCACCAGCTTTTCCTTCTCTGTGGTGCCTGAATTCCCTCATCTCATGGCACTTGGAGCAGCCTTTGGGTTTTTGGGGTTTTTTTGGTTTTTTTTGGTGAAAGCTGCACGTGGGAATGGCTGGGAAGCCACAAAAGGTGTCTGATGGGAGGCCAGGAAAAATGCCTGCTGAAAAACATCTTGGAACAGCAGCAACCCTTGATATGGGAGGGAAAAACTAGCCCTGGTGCTGTGCTGTGTGCTGATGCTGTGTGTGTGCAATGTGGATAAAACCCCAGCTGTGTTTAACTTTGGTTTTATGTTGCTTTGGATGGCTGAACCGGAAAAGGAAAGAAATGAAAAAAGAGCCATACATGCATAAAAAAACCAGAGCTGGATAAGACCTAGGTCATCTACTCAATACTTTCCTGCCACCAGATGATTGTTCCTGGACTCAAATCTCTGCTCTGAGTTGTGGCTGGGAATACATTAACCTTTAAAACAACACTATCAGATTTTTATATATTTTCTTTAACCACAAGGCTGGAAACCTGGTAAATGTGAAGGGCAGGTCACATTGAGTGAGTGGTTCCCCAGGAAATTGGATTTTGGGGGCTTTATTCGTGAAGGAGCACTCAGCATGTTGGAATTCCCTTGGAGGTGGTGCTGACCTGGGCTGACCTGGGCAGGGGACTGGGCTCTGTCCTTCCAGGAGCTTTTTGGCCACCATGGAAGCCCAGGCCAAGCCAGTGGGGTGCCTGTGACAGCAGTGCTGTGCTTGCATGGTCCTGCTGCCTGGTGTGTCCCTGGGAATCCCAGCTGAGCTGTGGGAGCAGCTCATGGCAGTGCAGGGAGGGGAGGAAGTGTTGCCTCGGGGCACCTGGTGGTTTTTTAACCTCTCATGTAGGGTAATTTTTAGGGCACTCTGCAGAGCTCCTGTGGGATCTCCACTCCTGTTCCTGTGGCTGTTTCCTGGGGTTGGATGGCAGGGAAATCATGGAATGGTTTGGGTTGGAAGGGACCTGGAAGAGCAGCTAATTCCACCCCCTGCCATGGCAGGGACACCTTCCACTGTCCCAGGCTGCTCCAAGCCCTGCCCAGCCTGGCCTTGGGCACTGCCAGGGATCCAGGGGCAGCCCCAGCTGCTCTGGGCACCCTGTGCCAGGGCCTGCCCACCCTGCCAGGGAACAATTCCTCATTCCCAATGTCCCATCCAGCCCTGCCCTCTGGCAGTGGGAGCCATTCCCTGTGTCCTGTCCCTCCATCCCTTGTCCCCAGTCCCTCTCCAGCTCTCCTGGTGCCCCTTCAGGCTCTGCCAGGGGCTCTGAGCTCTCCTGGAGCCTTCTCCTCTCCAGGTGAGCACCCCCAGCTCTCCCAGCCTGGCTCCAGCCCTTGGAGCATCTCCATGGCCTCCTCTGGACTTTCTCCATCAGCTCCAGGTCCTTTCTTTCTGCAGCATGGAAACCAGCAGGGAATGTGTCTCCCTGAGCTTTGTTGGTGCCCAGGAAGTGACTGCAGTAGGAATGATTTGCCTGTGGCTTTCACATTTCCATCTTTGCATTTCCATTATTTTTTTTTTTGCCTGTGTTTCACAGGCAAGAGAAGCAGGACACCAAATCAGAGGAGCTCTGTCTGGTGCCTCATCCTCTGAGCATTTCTTCCCATCCTGAGCCTCTGCTGCTGAATTCTTGTGTGCTGAGGTGGTGCTGCAGTTTGAAGTGGCTGGAAACTTTTTCCAAAGGAAGAGCAGGTCCAGTTTGGGAACAACATCTTTTTTAATCTTCTCTCTTCTCTGTTGTCTGCTGCTTTTCTGAGTTATTCAGCAAGTTACAACACAAAGACACAAAGAGAGATGTACTGTTATTATTGGTGGTTGTTGTTCCTAAGTCTTTATTGATTTTTATGAAAGAAATAATAACAATGTGCATGAGGTATCCAGCTACCAAAAGAGGTCCTGCAGTACTCATCTCGAATTAAATACAGAGAAGCAGAATCCAGCTGGGATATTGACAAGCAAAGACAAAGCTTTGTGTTTCAGGGTAGTGCTGGAGTGAAAGCAGGACTCTGCCCACCTTGATGAGCAGAGAGCCAGCCTTGCTCTTGTCTGCAGCCCCCAGCAAACACCTCCTGGGGCCAGGGAGGAGGACAGGCTCATGGGAGGGAGCTGCTCCCCAGGCTCAGTGGGATCAATGGGATGGGATGGGATGGGATGGGATGGGATGGGATGGGATGGGATGGGATGGGATGGGATGGGATGGATGGGTGGGATGGGATGGGATGGGATGGATGGGATGGGGTGGGATGGGATGGGATGGATGGGATGAGATGGGATGGGTGGGATGGGATGGATGAGATGGATGGGGTGGGGTGGGATGGGATGGGATGGGATCGATGAGATGGAATGGATAGGATGGGGTGGGATAGGATGGGGTGGGATGGGTGGGATGGGATGGATGGGATGGATGGGATGGGGTGGGATGGGATGGGATGGGATGGGATGGGATAGATGGGATGGAACAGGCTGGGCTTTACATGGGGGAAACTGGGGTATCCCCAGGGCAGCAGGAGGGGCTGAGAGCCCGTACCTTCCAGGCAGGTGGGTCAGACTGCTGTGCTCCAGCTCACAGAGGTGTTTCTGTAGGGTTTTCTGCTTTGTCTGAGGTTCTGGTGTGCATCAAAGCCAGGCTTGGAGAAACTTGGGGGAGCAGGAGGTGTTCCCTGCCTACAGCAAGGCATTGGAGCTGGGTGGTTTTAAAGCTCCTTTCCAACCTGTTGGAGCTCAGTGCATCCTTCTGGGTGTCCAGAGTTGCTGAGGACCCCACCAGGGGGCTCAGAGACCCTGGCACACAGCCCAGAGCACCTGGGGATTTGGTTTTGACCCCTGGAGCAAGTTGCCAGCTTTGTATGAGGACCTGAAAGTCACACAGGTTTGAATAGTGTGATAACAAAATTATCACAGGGTGAAAATGTAGATTTTAGGATTTTTGGTATGGGGGTTATGGGGACAAGATGGAGGAACTTGGGCGTGTCCAGCCTTTCTTCTTCTTCTTGTTCTCCATTTTCTGCAGTGATGCTGGCACTTTGGGATTGGTTTAGAATAGAAGTGCACTGTCTAACATGGGTGATAGGTATTGGGAATTAAGTGTAAATATGTTATACGTAGTTTGTAGTATAAAAGGACAACACCACTTCGGGGGCGGTCAGAGTGCCTGTGGCTGCCCTGCTGAGCAGATCTCAGCTGGGCAGAAAGAAAATTTTATAGATAAGAATTAATAAACAACCTCAAGACCAAAAACTGAAGAGTCCAGACTCATTCTTCAGTTGTGCAGGCTGAAGCAGAGACATCCTGCACATCTTGGGGCAGCAATTAACAACAGCAACCTGAGACCAACCCAGGCTGTTCCATGGTTCCCTGACGAGCTCAGGGCACCCTTTCAGCAATGAGAAGGAGGCAAAGCAAAGAGGAAATCTGTCCCTCATGGTTGGTCTGACTTCCCTCCTGCTGGATCAGTTCTGCCTCAAGGGTTGGTGCATCCCAGGTAGGGGAGGGAGGGACCAGCTCTGACACTGCTGCTGCTGCTCTGAGCTCCATCCTCTTTATCCAGCCCCAAGAGAGAACTTGGAAAAGCTCTCTCTCCTCCTTTCCTCTTCTTCCCTTCCTGCTGCGTGTTCTCACACGTGTCAGGACACAGCTTAACACGAGAGAGGCAGTGTTGCTGCTGTTCCACCTGAGAACAAGAGCTCCCAGCCACCACATAAAAAAGTGTCACCGCCTTTGTGGCTGGGTTCCTGCTCCAAAAATACTCTGATAAGCTCAACGAGGCTCAGGTAATGTCAGAATTTGTCTCCCCCTTGATTTTACAAGGAATTCCTGAGCACGATATTGAATCACAACCATATTGAATCACAACCCTATCTCTGCTCTTAAATCATTTCCTCCAGCAAAACATCACCCCACAGAGGAAGTCCTTTCAGCCAAGACAAAAATGAAAGTGTTTATTGGTTTGAAAAGATCCCTCTGTGTGCCAGAATCAGTGAGAGAGAGAGGATGGGAGTGTGAGTGCCTCTGGCAATGCCTTCTCAGGGCACTTTGTCATCCAGGCACGAGAAGGAGCTGAGCAAACACAAATATTCAACTAAACTAATATTTCTGGCACTGGGTGAATTTTGATTGTCAGCTTGTGGTGCCTGAGGCAGCAGACAGGAATGAGATGCAGCATCCTTAAGCTTTGTATTCATGGCTGAATTGATGCTCCTTTTCTATTTATTTATAGGTGTGTGTGTGGCTCTGGGTACTGCTATTTGTCTGTTGTGTGAGGGAGAGGTGCTAATGAGGACCTGGCCGAAGTAAAACAGCAAAACAAATGGGGTTTGGTCCTCAGGATACCTAAATTCACCCCAAATTGATGATGTGGCAGCTTTCTGTGCTCAAGTGGGATTGGAGAGAGGACCAAGGATGTGCAGGATGACTGGAACAGGCTCCACATTTTCCAGTGTCAGAATCCTTCATCCTACCAAGATGTGGGGCAAAAAGAAAGGAAAGCTGAGGACTTGTTGATCACCAGATGGCCAAGGCTAAGTCTGAGGCTTTTGCACAGCTGTGGGATGGAAACCTGGCCTCTTCCTCCAGCTGTGCCCCAAATTGGTGCTGCCAGCTTGGGGGAGCTGGGCTGGTGTTTTTTGGTTGGTTTGTGGTTTTTGGTTGGTTTGTGGTTTTTATTCTTGGACAGACACCGAGGAAAATAAACAAGGTTGTCAACCCATGACCCTTCTGAAAAGACATGGCCACCTTTGGAGCTCCAAATGGTCCTGCTGCTGGTTGAGAGGCACTCTGTGGGGGCTGCACCAATTATGTGGGATTTTTCAGAGTGTGGGAGCTGTTATTTTCTGGACTGAGCAGGGAAGAGGCTGAGAGGTGGCAGACAGCTTTGGTAGGGAGCTGCAGTTAACCCAGAGTCAAATCGAACTCCCTGGGAGCATCACAAGCTCCGTGTGCTGAGCACTTCCCAGCTCACTGGGAAGCTCGTCCAGCACCAGGTTTGTTCATCTCCCAGGTTGTCCTTATGGGAAAATGCAAGAACCAAGCTCCTTCCTATAAAAAGATTCAAGAAAATTCCCCCGTTGGGCTCCTTACTCACAGCTGGGTAAAAAAAATGAGCTGAGAGACGGAGAGGAAAAGGACAAGAGGTTGTCTCTCTGTTTCTCTTCTCAGCTATCTTTGAGGGTGATTCACCCTCCCCAAATTCCTGGCAATTTCTCTCAGTGACCATCAGCTCTATCTTGTGTTTCTGACTCATCAACGGCTGGAAGCTTCTCTGGCTGAGTTCAGACTAACAAAAATGCAAGCACTGGGTTTGATCCTGCATGAAGTTGTTTTGTAGAGGGTGAAGGGCAAACCAAGCAGAAGATGTAGTGAGGAAGAGGTGAAGATGAAGGAACAAGAGGTAAAACCCCAAAAAGGAGGCCTGGATGTGTATTTTGAGCGATGGAGAAAAAAAGAAATCATCTGTTCCGAGGCCAAAAAAATGAACAAAATGATGAAGGATGCAAAACTCTGAGCTGTGGTTGGTTTCCAATTGTAGCAGTGATATTAGTAATAAAATCAATACCAATATTAGCTGGGCCTAATAACTACACAGATCAGATTGGATTAGATGGGTATTACTTCTCCTGATAACCTGCTTTTGTTGCCATTGCACTCTGGGTAGGCAGAGCTATCTTGTCTTTTAATTAAAGCACTTTGATTCTCTTGTAGTAAGAACTGAAAATGTCTGGTCCATAGCCCAGCAGTTAAACCTGTCCTGAAGGCTCTTACAAATGAAAATAAAGGCAGGTTCCATGGAGAGTCCTCTGCCTGGCAGCCTCAGTGCTGTGTGTGGCACGGGTGACAACCCAGAGCAAGGCACTGAGGATCAAGGTGGCTAAAACCAGGCTTGCCCTGAGCTTTGGACCACTAAAAGCCTCCCAAAATGGGCTTTAAAGTGATTTTTGGAAGTTCTGACATCAGCTTCCAGGGCTCCATTTATGTGGGAGCAGCCCCAAAGCCCTTTGGAGGTTTGTTGACCACTAAAACCCACTCAAAAATGGAATTTGCAGTGAATTTTGGAGGGTCTGACATTACCTTCCAAAGCTCCATTTGATTTTTGGAGCACCATCAAAGCCCTATAGACTTTTGTTGACCACTAAAGTCTTCCCAAAATGGGCTTTGCAGTGAATTTTGGAGGGTCTGACATTACCTTCTAATGCTCCATTTGATGTTGGAGCACCACCAAAGCCCTATAGACAATTGTTGACCGCTAAAAGCCTCCCAAAATGGGATTTGCAGTGATTTTTGGAAGTTCTGACATCAGCTTCCAGGGCTCCATTTATGTGGGAGCAGCCCCAAAGCCCTCTGGAGGTTTGTTGACCACTAAAACCCTCCCAAAATGGGCGTTACAGTGATTTTTGGAGGGTCTGACATTAGCTCCCAAGGCTCCATTTGATATCAGAACATCACCAAAGCCCTCTGGAGGTTTGTTGACCACTAAAACACTCCCAAAAATGGAATTTGCAGTGATTTTTGGAGGTTCTGACATTACCTTCCAAGGCTCCATTTGATGTCAGAGCGCCACCAAAGCCCTACAGATATTTGTTGACCACTAAAACCCTCCCAAAATGGGCTTTGCAGTGAATTTTGGAGAGTATGACTTTATTTTTTTTTCATTATTATCTTTTGAGCATGCAGTAAGTATTTTTCTGTATTCTTTAGTATAGTATAGTATTCTTTAATGTAATAAAATAATAAATTAACCTTCTGAGAACACAGAGACAGATTCATCATGCCTGCCTTGGTTGGGGCATTCCCTGCAGATGCAACAACTGGGATCTCAGGGAAGCACTGGCCAGAGTGGCAGATGGAGAGCACAGCACACCCCAAGCCCCAGGCTCCGGCTGTGTTGGTGCTCCCCTTTCAATTCCAGCCATGTCCCCTCCTTGCCAGCCAATGCCCTCTAATGGGTCCATTAACCAGCCCTGTCTTTGCCTTGGCTCCTGATTCCTCCCTCCCCTCCTCATCATCAGGCAGCTTTACCTGCTCCAGAAGATAGGATTGCACTCCCTAAATCTGTCCAAGGGACAGCTCTGAGCCAGCAGCCAGACACGCTCACCCTTCCTTGGCCAAGCCAAGATCCACCTCTGGCATCCAGCATTCCCTGCAGGAGCGTGGCTGTCCCCGAGGGCACCTGCCTGGAACTGGAGCAGATTTACAGCAAATTCCTCCATCCCTGCAGAGCAAAGGGGTCTCTGCTGCCTCTCCACCTCTTGCCAGCCTGCTCTGGATCTTGAGCTTTTCTCCAAGCACTCCAGCCCAAATTGTGAAAAACGCCAATCACTTGGTTGTAAATTTTAAAAGTTGAATAGTAATAAAATGGTTATAAAAATAGTAATATAATTAGAGTAGTAATAATTTGGACAATTTGGATTAGGACAGTATGAGACAATAAAAACAAAGAATTATGGACAGTCCAGGTACCTCTTTCTGGGCAAAATAAGCCCGAAAAAGGACCCACGTTAACAGAGGATTAACCCTTAAAAGCAACAGCCTGTTGCATATTCCTACACCTCATCCATGATGCATAAATTCCATTCAAACACAGGATTCTGTCTGGGCAGTGTCAGCTTCTTCCTCTGAATCCTGACTGAGTCTTCAGGGCTGAGTGAGGCAGGAAGAACTCGATAATGGAGCAATAAATTCTCTTTCTCTGAGAGATTCAGGTGTCCTGTGGCTGCTCTCTTACTACAAGTCCTTTCTTTAAAAAAAGGTATCCCACACAGCATAGTCTCCACTCCAACATTATGTCATAACCTAAAACTGTATTTTACACACTACTCAAGGAAACCAATACAGCATCACTTTCTAACACAACCCATATAATATTCATTTGAATATTTGTGAAAAGCCAATAATAAAATACACATTTTTCACACAAATTCTTGCTCACTGCCAGGGCAAAATCTTCCAGGAAACCCATCAGGACAGGCACTCATCCCTGTTTGCCTCTGCATGGAAGCATCCCCTCAAGCACCAGAGGAACAGGGACTGGAATGACTCAAAATCGACTCCTTTTTGCTGGGTACTTGGTTGGCTTTCTCTGGAGTTGGAGGAAATTTTTAATAGTGCTGACTATTGATAATCTGTCATTGGGAATTTGCTCAGCACTCCGCGCTGAAAATGCAAGGTCCTGCTCCCCAGAGTGCCTGGAAACATCCAGGGAAAGCAAATTTGGGGAAGTGGCAAGGAGATGAGGAGTTCCAAGGGCACAGCCAGCTGAGAAGGCTGCTGGGGACAGGACCAAGCAAGGCTTGGGGGGTTCTTGGGGGAGAAAAGGGGGACAAATGTGGGTCTGGTGGAAGCTCACTGATGGAGCACCATGGTTTTGGGGTCCCCCACATGACCCTGAGTCACATCATTTGCTTTTCTCTGCTGCCCTTTCCCTGAAGATGGGGAAAACAGGGCTCTGGGAGCTCTTTGGGTAGAACCACATGGTTATCAGGAGAAAGGCTACAGGAAGATACAGGGAAGAAGAACCCCAGACAGGAGAGAGAGGGAGAAGGGCAAGCACAACTCCATGTCCTCAGGCTGTTTGTAGCAGAAGGCAAGGACAGAAATAGCCTTTAAAACAACCTTGCTGCAAACTCAAAGTGCATTTAACCCTGTTTTAGAGTCACTTTTATTCCTGATGACCTCTGATCCAGCAGGCAGGCCTTCATTTTCTCCTGTTGCTCCTGGGTTTGTTTTTCTCCCTTCCCGTGTTGCTACCTGATAATGTCACCTTGAGTCACTTAATTTGCTTTTCTCTGCTCCCTGAAGATGGGGAAACAAGGCTCTGGGAGCTCTTTGAGATCCATGGGTAGATCCACATGGTTATCAGGAGAAAGGCTACAGGATGATACAGGGAAGAGGAGCCCCAGACAGGAGGGAGATAGAGAAGGGCAAGCACAGCTCTGTGTCCTGTTTGTAGAAGGCAGGGACAGAAACAGCCTTTAAAACAACCTTGCTGCAAACTTAAAGAGCATTGAACTCTGTTTTAGTGTCACTTTTATTCCTGATGACCTCTGATCCAGCAGGCAGGCCTTCATTTCTCCTGTTGCTCCCAGATTTGTTTTCCCCCTTCCCATGTTGCTCCCTGATAATGTCACGCTGAGCTGCTGAAGCCAGCTGCAGTTTTGACAGATGATGTACCAGTTCCCTCTGCTTCAGATTTGACATTTCCACGAGCACTGAACACACATGCTTACAAATTTTGAAAGGGAAAAGAAGCCCCACCACTGCTCTCTCCTTGTTTGGTTTGTGTGTGTGTCATTTTGGAGTTGTTGAAAAATGCTGCATGAATGGGTCTTGAAGTTGAAATCCTGGTGGCGGTGCCATCCTTGGCACCTTCATGCCATGGTTTTCCCCCCATCATTCATGCCATTACCCCATGGTCTTGGATTTAACACTCAAAGCTCTGAATATTTCAGGGCTGTGCTGTGAGACACAGCAGCTCCTTCCTCCTTCACAGCCAAGGCAGTGGAGCACAATGGTTTGGGAAAGATGATCCTCTGGGAGATGGGAGGAAGGGCTAACTCCAGAGGGGAGCCTGTACCTGAAACTTGGTCTCCTGGCAGAGAAAGAACAGGGGAAAAAGGTAGGAAGAGCTTTAAAGCCATCAGCTGATATTCTTTGAGCTTTCAGCAGAAGAAGCCGAGGGGAATTTTTCCTTCCGTGTGGATGAAAGCAGGATCAGGCTATTTATCTTTGATGAAATGCCAAGAAATGGTTAATTGTGTTTAGAAGCAGCAAAAAGATGTAATAAATAGTGCTTCCTGCTCTGAGAAATGAGTGAGGAGCCCAGATCTGATAACTGCCTGTACTCATCCTTTTTTTTGTGCAGTGAGTGATGGGGCTCCAGCACCCACAGAGTCTCTTGGTTTGGAGAACACACTGAGGTCTGGCACTTCTGCCACCTGAAAATCTGACTAAACTTGCTGTCTTGGTTTGGAAAGGCAGGAGTCTGCTAAGGAAGGCAGGAGCCTCCCCTGAAATGGAGAATGTAAACCCTCCCCACCCCTCCGAATTGCTATGAATTTTAAATTAAGGGGCTCTCAGGCAAAAATATTGGAGCAGAAAAAACCAGTTCTTTCATAGGGAAAGGGAAAAAAATAAAAGGATAAAATAAACAATGCAGAACACTAGAACAACACTGCCAGAGTCAGAACCCAGCCTGACACCCTGTGGGTCAGGGTGTTGGTGGCAGTCCCATTGGAAATGTGGCTGCAGCCCTCCTGCTGTGTCAGGGGTGGTTCTGCTGGAGCAGGGGGTCCTGTAGAGAAGGATGGATTCTTTCTCTGAAGATCCAGTGGAAGGAGAGACAGCTGCTGTTCCTCTGGGGAATCCCGTGGAGAAAGCCGTGCTGGTGTCTCAAAACCTCTGGATTATATCTGGGTAGCAATGCTTGGCTCCTCCCTCTGGGCAGAGCATCTCCCAATGGGATGTTACAGTTCTTATCAGTCATGCAGTGACATTCAATAGCTGCTATCAGCAGATGTCCCCTCCCAGGGAGGTGTGAATGTGGTCACTCAAAGAGAGAGATCAGGCAAACTGCCCACTTGACAAAGATAATCTGCCATATAGATGGGAATGAAAAACATCTTGCATTGCAATCTGGAACACTTGCCTTGGGACGTCACAAAAGGAGGATTGGGAGCTGTAGAGGTCCCATTTCCACAGGGCAGCTCTGGGCAGTGCAGAGGAGGATGCTGTGAGTTGATCACTGCACAGAGGAAAAGCAGCCCCAGTGCTGGGGCTCACCTAACTTTGGGATGAAAATCACCTTCAAACTCCAGCCAGGGCAGGGGAGAGCTCCAGGCTGCTATTCCTTGGGGGAAAGGAAGAAGAAGGACCTCAGAGAACCCCTCTGAGTTCACAGCCAGCACCCCCCAATTCCTGTCTAACAAAGCTGCTCCTGTTGGAGCTGTAGTGAGATTTAAGAGATTGGTGAAGATGCTGTGTTGAGCTGCTTGATACCACCTCAGCGAGTGAACACCACACTGAACATTTTGCTTTGAAAATTGGAAGTGCCACACCAATCCAAAATCCCATTACTGGCTTTTTTATTATTATTTCTTTTGTACCACAGCCAGGGGAGCAGCTCACCCTGCCCATTTTTCAGCATCCTGGTTTTCCCTGCATGGGAAACACCAGCCCAGGTAGTAAAATAATATTTCCCTTCACTAATCACAGGAATTAATGCTGGCTGAGGCATAAAAGAGGAACAAAAATTTGATCTTTGCCCCAGCAGTGGGATTCACCTCCACATCCTGGACTTGTGGCAGCTGGGCGTCACCTCCATGTCTTTTTCCTTGCCTGGAATGTGTTTCAACATCACTGAAATGCCAGGGGATGGGCTGAAGGTGCCAGCCCACCCCAAGCAGGGGGACAGGGAGGTGACAGCTGCTCAGGTGACACCTCCTTCTTTTTGGGACATCTAATGGCCTCTAATGGGTCCTTTTTGGGAGTGATCCGGGGGAATCACGTTTGTTTGTTTGGGAGGTTTGAACAGAAGTGGCAACAGATGCACTGTGTAATAAAAGCACAAAAATCACTGTTATGCTTTCAGGAGGGGAACAGAGGGGAGAAAAACTGCAGGCAGCAGAGATAAACCCAGGCAGAGCTATGGAAAGGCAATATTTAATAGTTCACCAAACCCATTTCTAAGGTGTGTTACCCCTAGAGCTGAATTAAGTATTGATCTTTTTTCTGGGGGGTTTGTTTAAAAAAATAAAAAGGCATAAACCCAAGCATCTCCCACCACCCAAAATTTCTATTTCTCACACCTGAATGAATGCATCCCCTGATTTTTAGGGTGCCTGGGTCAGTTCTTGTTTGGCATCTCCTTCCCAATGGCTCTGCCCAGGGTTTGATGACCCCACTGCTTCCTGGGGATGAGCTGAGAGCCCAGCAATTGGGAAATTTTTAAATTGGGAAATTGCGATTTTTTTCTGGAGCCTTTTCATCAGGAGTGTGTTTTAGCATTCACACCTGAATTTTTTACTAGCACAACTGCAAATCTAGAGAATCTCATGCAACTGAGGGAGGATGGTAAGGTGCAGGAGGTAAAGGGAAGTTCTGGAAGCTTCTTGTACCAACTTCACCTCTAAAAGCTGTAACAGGGCCTTTTGACACTGCATTAATGTCACAAATAAAAATAATAATCCCTGAGTGGTCTAGCTCTTTTCAGGAGGTATCTGCTTGGATAATTTTTAGATTTGTCTAAGGCAGCTTGGAATTACCTCCAAAGTGGTCCCCATAAAGCTAGATTGTACTGCATTTACTACATGTGCTTTTAGCCCTTTCTTCCCTGATTTTTTTGGACTTTGATTGATATTTCTGTGAAGGACTTTATTTTTTATTCTCTTTTTAAGTGCCTGTGCTGGCTCACAAGTGACTCAGTGCTTGATCAATACTGCTGGTGGCTGTTGGTGCAGCCACTGATGGGAAGCTGGAGGAGAATTATTCCAGTGAAAGCCTCGAAAAAAATCAGTCAGGAAAGGCTGGTGAGCTTGCTTGGCTTAAATTTTCAGTGTTTTCAGAAATGGGGAGGGGAAACAGCCAGTAAACAGCTTTAGGAGAAGGCCAGAGGTACCTAAATACTCAGTGAAGGGAGTTTATAGTGACAAATCACATTACCAGCAACCCCCTAAAAAGCAGATTCCCAGAGCCTGTGCACTTGGCAGCAGGGAAGAGCCTGTCAGGACACAAGAAAGGCTTTTCTGGTTCAGCTGAAAGGCTTTTCTGGTTCTGTGCTCACCCCAAAGGCTGTCCTGACCTCCAACTGCTTTCCTCTCCAGGGAATCCTGGAGTCTGATGTGATTTCTCTGCCTAGTAACACCCAGCAGATTTTCCTGCCTGCATCCCTCTGTGAGCCCACACAAATCCCTTCTTCCCAGGAGGTGAAATGTGCAGAGCAATGCTGTTGAGATTTGCAGATGAAGCATGAGGTGTGGCTGGGGGGAGGGAGTCAAAACCTCTTCAAGGATCAAATTTCCTTTTAAAAAATCAGATGGGTTTTGGTTGGAAAGAACCTTAAAGAGGATCTGGTTTTATTTACTGCCCAGGCAGGGACACCTTCTGCTATCCCAGGTTGCTCCAAGCCCTGCCCAGCCTGGCCTTGGGTGTCACCATGATCTTTTCTGAAAACTCCTCTTTGCCCAGGATTTTGTCCTGGGAAGCTGAGAAGCCTCAGAGAGGAATGAAAACAATAATTATCTGATTTCTGCTCTTGCGTTTGCTGCTTTGGAATGTGGCTTGGACATTGTTTACCAACAGGTGAATGCTTGATTGGTTCCATGTGAATTGTTTTTACTTAATGACCAGTCAAAGCCAGCTGTGAGTGACTCTCTGAGGAGTCATGGGTTTTTATTATTATTCTTGTTTAGCCTTCTGATGTGTCCTTTCTCTACAGTTTAGTATAGTTTTAGTATAGCATTTCAATATAACATAACATAACATATCAGCCTTCTGAGAATATGGAGTCAGATTCATCTTTTCCCTCATCCTGGGAGCTTTTCAAACACCAAACTTGGGCACTTCCAGGGATGTGATTTTTCTCTTGGAATGTGCCTTGCTGTCCTTTCCTCTCATTCCAGCCCATGGATGGTGTCCTACAGGGTGTGCACCATCCATCTTCCCAACTATGTGCTCTCACACCTTCCAGGAAGGGGCAGATTAAAAAAAAATGCTCTGGACAGATGTGGCCATCATATTTTCTGAAAAATCCTCTTTGCCCAGGATTCTTCTCCTGGGAAGCCGAGAAGCCTCAGAGAAAAATGAAAACAATATTATCTCATTTGCTTCTCCTGTGTTTTGCTGCTTTGGAATGTGGTTGGAGGTTGTTTATCCAACAAGTGAATTGAATAGTTTTAGTATAGCATAATATAATATAATATAATGTAATGTAATATGTAATAATAAATAATAAATAATGTAATAATAAATTAGCCTTCTAAGAACATGGAGTCAGATCCATCAATTCCTCCTTTATTCAGCAAATACCACACTCTCACACTATTGGTGGTTATCAGTAGCACACTCTAGCAAACCATATTTATAAACAATGGTTACAGAAAGAGAGAATTTGAATGTTTGAATTCTTTTCCTCAAAGTTTCCCACAGTGTGTCACTGTCATATTTTCAGAAAAGTCCCTTGGCCCAGGATTTTTTCTCCTGGGAAGCTGAGAAGCCTCCGAGAAAAAGGAAAACAATTCTTATCTCATTTGCTTCTCCTGTGTTTTGCTGCTTTGGGATGTGTTTGGAGATTGTTTACCCACAGGTGATTGTTTCAGTGTTTTCAGGTGAGTTGTTTTCACTCTTTGGCCAATCAGGGTCAAGCTGTGTCAGACTCTGGAAAGAGTCACAAGTTTTCATTATTATCTTTTAGCCTTCTGTAAGTATCCTTTCTGTATTCTTTAGTATAGTTTTAGCATAGCATAATTAATATAATATAATTAATATAATATAATTAATATAATATAATATAATATAATATAATATAATATAATATAATATAATATAATATAATATAATATAATAATAAATTAGCCTTCTAAGAACATGGAGTAACATTCATCATTTCTGCCCTTCTTCCAGGGGACCCTGAAAATTCCACAGACAGGGGTTCTTTATTAAATGGCAACTGTTTTAGTGGAAAACCAGCAGCCTGTGTCCCTCAGTGAGCATTTACAGGCAATGTTTGTGCTTTTAAGGGGGGAGGAAAAGGTGTGGGGCCAAATTTTGGGGAGGCCCAGGTTAAAGCCTTGCAGTGCTGCAGTGACCTGTGAGGATGTGCCAGCCCTGGGTTAAAGGCAGCCCTGAGGAAGCTGCCAGCCCAGGTGAAACCAGCCAGAAGTGACTTCTGCCATCCTCCTCAGAGGGAAGATAAATGTCATCAGTCATCAGCTGTCACAGCTTGTGCTAGGCACATTTTTCTCTCCCTGGTGCTGAGCTGGAGCTGCTCTGGAGGGAGGAGGGAAAGCAGGGGGAGGGCGAAGGGGAGCTGAGAATCCTGAACTCCTACTGTCCCTTGGGTGGCTCTGTCAGTGCTGGTAGAAAAATGGGAGTAAAGCTGGGGGAAACGAGGCGTGGGACCACTCCAGGCAGCCAAAGCAGGGAGATGAATGGGTGCAAAATAAAATAAAAAAAACCCTCTCCAAATGTTATCCCAGCAAGGTGGGGAGAAAGGGAGTGTGCTGGAAAGGGTCAGTGCAAGGGGAGGGGATGTGGAACTGCTTCTCAGCCAGCTCCCAGGTAGTTTAAAGCTAATGGTGAGGAACAATTCCTGCAAATCAGTTAATTCCAGTCCCCAAAGGCAAGGAAATAATTTCAGTGCTGGGCTGGGCAGGAGCAGGCAGGGATGGGGATGTTCATCCCAAGAGATAGGTGCGTGTCCTGGGAGCCAAATTCTGATTTGAGTGAGCCTCCCCTGCCCTGATGGGAGATAAAATGATGGGTCTCCTCTTCCCTGAAACCCTGGTTCTTGCTGCTCTGGGTCCCTTGACAGGGCAAGGGAAGGTGATTCTCTGCTCAGCTCATTCAGACATTTCTTTGGGGGTACCTGGCACCAAAACCTTTTCTGTGTATTTAACAGCCTTACCCATGATCTTGTCCAGTCTCTCCTGGAGGTCAGGCCACCTCTTGGCATCCTGTAGGAAGTGATTTCTCACTCCAGAGTCCTCTGTGCCATGGGAAGTGGTGGAGTCACCATCCCTGGAAGAATTTAAAAGCTGAATGGATGTGGCTCTCAAAGATATGGGCTGGTGCTGGATTGGGCAGTGCTGGGGGAATGGTTGGACATGATCTTGGAGGGCTTTTCCAACCTAAATTACTCTGTGCAGAAACATTTATCCCTTTCCAACAGCATCCCCAAGCCATGGGCTCTGCCAAAACACCTGCTGGGCAAGGCCTGTCCTGGTATTTCTGCTCTCAGTTCACCCCAGGGAGAAAAGCACAAATTCTGCTGAATCCAGGCGGCCTTTGGGTCATGCAGGTAGAGCTCCACCACCAAACTCTGCTGGGGACACATAATTCCATGCAAATCCCTTGCTAAGTGAGCTGAGCTCCCCTCAGCTCTGGAAAAGCACTCCCAAACTTGCTGTGACCCACGATGTCCTGGGGTAAACCAGATTTTGGAAATCCTTCCCTGCCTCAGAACTCCTTCTTGGGCTCGTTCTGCTCAATGGCTGAACTGTGTAGGGTCACATTCACATTTTCTGGAAAAATCCCTTTGCCCAGGATTTTTCTCCTGGGAAGCTGAGAAGCCTCCGAGAAAAAGGAAAACAATTCTTATCTCATTTGCTTCTCCTGTGTTTTGCTGCTTTGAAATGTGTCTGGAGATTGTTTACCCAAAGGTGGTTGTTTCATTGGATTCTGGTGTGAATTATTTTGACTTATTGGCCAATCAGGGTCAAGTTGTGTTGGGACTCTTTCCAGAGTTTTCATTATTATCTTTTTAGCCTTCTGTAAGTATCCTTTCTGTATTCTTTAGTTATAGTTTAGTATAGCATTCTTTAATATAATATAGGATCATAAAATAATAAATTAGCCTTCTGAGAACATGGAGTCAGATTGATCATTCCTTCCTGCCACGAGGGCACTCCACAAATACAATATCTGGCCTTCACCAAACAAGATGCCATGGGCATCTTCCACTGTCCCAGGCTGCTCCAAACCCTGTCCAACCCAGCCTTGGACACTTCCAGGGATCCAGGGGCAGCCACAGCTCCTCTGGGCAACCCATCATCATCCCCCTTGTTCATTTTTCCAATGCCTGGAGCAGAGAACAGGATTTCAGTCAGAATTTGTTGGTACAGCTGATACTCTGCATGAGCAGGGGGGTTTATTTAAGGAAAGGAAACAAGTGCAAAGGTATGAAATTACCTGAGGATTTTGTCTGAGCGTGACGGGATGGGGCTCTGGTGGCACTGAAGAAAAGAGATAACAAGAGAAAACTTTGACTCTTCAGAGATTAATCTTTGCCGAGATTAAATTGAAGCCTTCAGCTCTGAGCCATCGATCGCATTTCGCTTCCCTGACAGTTTTGTGGAAGTACAAATTGCAGAGCTTGTGGACAGTACATTTTTTTTTTAGCCATCCAGCAATTGGCTCATTTATAGGTGAGGATCTCCCTAAAGCCAGGCAGAAGGCTGGGATCTGTTGGAATCCCAATGGAACTGGAGGATCTTTGGGGTCCTTTGTAAGAGCATCGGAGGGTAGGATGGTCGGGATGGACGGAGACGAGAGATCTCTGCAGCCAGGTCAGGAACTTGGGGTTTATTGCAAAGGGCCTGGGGGCAGGGCCCTGCTGGGAGCTGCCAGGCACAGCTCAGAGCAGGACCGAGAGAAGAGAGGGGCAGAGAGGATGAGGGGGTAAGAGAGGAAAAGGGCAAGAGAGTAAAAGGCAAGAGCTAAGAGACAAGAGCTAAGAGAGGCAAGAGGGTAAACGGGGTAAGAGCTAAGAGGGGCAAGAGCTAAGAGAGCAAGTTCCCGTTACAATACAATAAATCTTCTTCTATGTTGAATATTCTGATTCTCATTAACCAATCTAGTACAAGATACAAATCCTATCGCATTTACATACAGCCTATAAGAATCATTACATCACCATACTGTGCTACATTTTAAGCCCTAAAAACTCCTCTTTGGGCCCCTCTGCCAAGCTGGCAGGGTCTGCTCTGACCCTTGGGCCTGTCTGCAAGCAGAAGGAATCGTTCCATCAATAGAGGATTACCTTCAGCTGGCCATGCCATTGTTTTCCCGTTGTTCAGTAACTGAGGGATCTCAAAGCTTGCTTTCATTTCAATCTTGCTTACAGTTTCTATATTCTCAAAATCTTTTGCCAGGCAATCATGTTTGTAAGGCTTTCCTATTTCAACTTCCCCAATAGTCCCTTCCATCCCAACCCATGTGGTGATCCTATGAATTCCAGCCAAGGGTAACACCAGCAGTGGCACCCACCCCAGCCTTTCCCCCTCCAGGGGACAGGTTTGAGGGCCAGAGCAATGGTGTGTTTATTCCCATTGTATCAGCAGCAATGACCCTTTTAACCCTTCCCTGGGAGCAGGAGACAACATCCAATGGGATCAACTCAGATTTAATAAACAAAAAAAATCATTTCTAACAGCTTAAAGCACCTGTTAGGCACAATCCATCCATTTCTAGGCACAATCCATCCACTTCTGCCTGTTCCCTGGAGGCCAAAAATTGGTACAGGGCAGTGGAGCAGCACGAGCTGTGCAAGAACCTCTGTAGCTGGTGGTGCCCAAGCTGAAGGGACATTTGGGAGGAGCAGACTGGAAGGGATGTCTCTCCCTGGCTCAGGCCCAAGGGAAGGGGGTTTCAGAGATCAGCTTTCTTTTTTCATTTCCATCATATTTGTCCAGAAGGGCTGGGCAGGCAGAGGAGATGGACAAGATAAGGGAGCATTCAGTTAATTCCACTTTAAACCCAATTCCATTTCCTTTCTAATTAGAGCAGCAGGCTTGTTTTAACAGCTGATTATCTCTCCTGGGCAGTTGTGTGTATTCTTCTTGGCTACTTTCTGAGTTTTTCCAGGCAAAGCTCTGCTGTGATTGTAACATAAATAAAAGGGGAGCAAGGCAGAGCATGAGCACTTTGGAGAATGCTCTGCCAAGAATTAGGAGCAAGGTTTCCTTTTTCATTCCTGAGGGTGAAAAATAGAAGGTGCTCACCACAGGAAAATATAAACCCTTAGAAGCAGAGCAGAGACCTCAGCAAATTGTTATTACTAAGGACTACATGTAAAAAAAAAAACCTCTCTGTGACAGACACTCAACCCTCACAGATGTTCCAGAACTGCTGGATCTCCAACCTGTGCATCCCACAGGGGCCAGGAGAGGCTCTGAGCACCATCAGCTCCCCTCAAAGCCTCCTTTGGAGCTGAGAGCAGGACACAGGTGAAGGAATCCCAGCCCTGGCATGGCTGAAGTCTCTGCAGGTGCATGGAGCATCACAGGATCCTCTGGGAAAATTCTCCTGCTTCCCAGAGTCTTATTACAAGACATGATTTTTTTTTCCAAAGCCTGTTATTGTTTCTTTTCTTTATTAGTATTAGTATAAGTATTAGTGTTAGTATTAGTATTATTTTGTTTGGGGGAAAAAACCCAGCACAGAGCTGAGTTTATAATAACCCTATGTATATAACCTTATTTATAATAATACATTATTATTATTATTATTATTATTATTATTATTATTATTATTATTATTATTATTATTATTATTATTATTATTATTATCTTGTTTAGGAAAAAAAACCCAGTGCAGAGCTGAGTTTCCAATCCCTCCCCATCCTTGGGCTGCCTCCACCACCAGCAATGGGCTGGGAAGCCCCAAAGTCCCTTTTTCCACCCTTCTTCCACGCTGGCAGCCAATTCCCAGATGTGAGGCTGAGCTGGTTTTCCCTTTTCCATGACCTCACCCTCGTTTCTCTTGGCACTGCCTCTCCCCCTGCCCACGGGCACACTCCCAGGGGCTGTGTTTTACAAGGAAAAGGGGTTTTGGCAACAAAAAAAAAAAAAAAAAAAAGGGAGGATGTGCCACTATTACAGACACTTCACGTTGCCAGGATGGCACTTTAAATATTCCCATCCTTTTCATCATGTTACAGTCCCTGATTCCAGGTGAAATTCACAGACACCCATCCCACAATGAACACAAAGTCACGCAGAGGGAAGAGCAGGAAAACAAAAAAGCAATGTAAACACCAGCTCTCCTGACACTTTTTTTTTTTTTTTATTTTTTGACTCCCTGAAGTCCTGGGCTGGTGCTTAAACTTCCTGTGCCCCATAAAAGCTCATTAAGCAGTTTCAGGGGTCATCTGGACGGCATTTTGCTGGCTCCAAATGGGATGAGACAGCTCAGAGTTAATAAGTCCGAAAGGACCATTTATAAAATAAGATGTTGTCACAAGGTGTTGTTAAAATAGCAGGTGAGCTGGCCCATTTGGAGAGCTTAATGGCCCCAGGTTTTAAAAATATCTGTGCTCCATTTCCCCCGACAGATCAGGAGTCTGAGGCAGGTATGGATTTTCCTGCCTGGGTGCTGCAGAGAGTCCCAGGTTTTCATCCCAGGGGAGCTCCCTGTCTGCTCAAAGCCCTCCCACTGCCTTTTTCACTGTGGTTTTGGGGATGGGGCTGCAGGGATGGGCTGGAATCATTCCCATCCCCATCTGCTGGAATAAATCAGCCAATTTCCTCATGCAGAAATTCTTTATTACAAAGCTGGTATTTGTAGGAAATATCAGAAGGCACTGTGTTAAACCTAATTGGTCAGCAATGCAGTGAGACTCAGTTCATTCCTGTTGTACATGTCTATCAGATTTTCTCTCTCTAGAAATGTTTACATTTTCCCTTTTTGAGTTCTCATGGGACAAACTTCATTGCTTATACAGGTACATTTGTTTTTCACCCCCTGAATGGATTATTGTGTTAAATGAACTTCTCATTCTCAAAACAGCTTCACATGGGAAGCTTGTTAGCTGCACTTAGAAGAAATGACAGGCCAGCTTTGGCAATTTCAGCAGAGCAAGGCCTGATTTCATATTCTTTTATAAAATTCTTCTTCCTGTCTGTGACACCCATCCAAGAGATGCTGCCCTGCTCCTTCTTCCCAAGCTGCTGTTCCTTCCCAAGGCTCAAACTCCTGGGGGATAGCAGAGCTGCTCCCACCCAGGCCAATATTCTATTTCTTTTTACCTTGTGCTATTTGCAAGAACTTCACGCCCAGCATGGAATTTTCTGACTGCCAAGTGAAATTTAGTGAGCAGAGCTTCCATTATTCCCAATTTATTCCTCCACCAGAGAGTTGTGCAGGATGAGGGGCTGGAGAAAGGAAAACAGGGCCCAGCAGCAGCCAGCAAACCAAACCCAAGCAGAATTATGATCCACAATTTATCAACCATTACGTGCAGGGGGTTTCAAGTGTATTTATTGCAATCTGACTGCGAGCAGCTCAGAAATCAATTTGGTAAATGTGGTGGGGAAGGGCAGAATGATGTTTTTTTGTTATCCTTTCCCTGGTAAATAACCACAAACCCTCAGCTTCCGAAGGGTTTGCCATCAGGGATAGCATTCAGCCCAGGGTGGATGAAACAATGGGAGGAATGAGAGGGGAGGGATGCACAGAAGAGAATGGAAAAGCCTTGGGACAGGCATGGGGACATGAGGATGTGACTTGTTGAGGCAGGGATGGATCCCTGGGAACGAAGCAGAGCGTGTGTGTGGACACAGCCATGAAAGTGGAGGGGTTTGAATTGAAGGATGTGGCAGAAACTCTCCAGAAATCCCAGCTCCAAGCTGATGCCTGGGCACTGCTGAGGCACCTCAAGCCCTCAGGTCTGTCCATTCAGGAAGGACACTGAGGGGCTGGAGCCTGTCCAGACAAGGGAATTGATTTAGGGAAGGGTCTGGAGCTCCAGGAGCAGCTGAGGGGGCTCAGCCTGGAGAAAAGGAGGCTCAGGTGGGACCTTCTTGCTCTCCACAACCCCCTGACAGGAGGATGCAGCCAGGTGAGAGGCTCTGCTCTTTCCCAACCCAAACAATTCCAGAATTCCGTGATCCTAAGCGAGTGGATAAAGGAAAGTGTGGTGGGCATGACCCCCAGCACAATGGACCTGCTGGACCAAATCTGAGCTGGTTCAACACCTGAGTGGTTTTAATCCTATGTTAGTCCCTGTCTGGGACTGATTTGGAAAAATCTTGGCTTTCTCCAGCCTGACCAGGAGCAGCTCAGTGCCAGACTGTGGGGGTCACAGTTGTGGGTTTCTCTGGGTCTGGATTGAAGGCACTTCAGACAGTAGTTCATGTTCAGACTCAGGTGTTTATTATTTCTTATCAGTAAAACACTCTCACTACTGTGAGTTGGGCAGCTTTTCATTAGAAGGCACAAAATGGCAACAATCTCTTGTTCCAAGGTCTTTTCAGACTAAACTATCCAATTAAGAGCTGACACCTGGATTATTTTCCCTTTTAACCCAATAACTGATCCCACAGAGCCCCCAGTGAGGACTTTCTGCCCAATTACAAAATGCCACCCAAACCCATGGAGAAGGAGGAAGAAGAAGCATGAAGAAGAAACCCAGGGTGACACCCTGTGCCCTCCATCTTGCTGCCATCCACAGCACACTAAAAATCCCAAAACCTCAATTTCTCACCAAGTGATACACCTACACTGCTCTCTATAATCTATTGCACACTTTTGTGGATTCTAGTTTATTCTGGAGTTTAGGAAACTTTCTCCGTGAATGAGGATCAAAGTCAGTGCTCCCCTGGGGGTCAGGGCACCCCAGAGCAGACAGAGGAATATTCCCAATGCCCTGGGTTTCCAAACCAGACTGCTGGGTGGGAAGGGGGAAAATTCCATTTATATCCAGGGAAGGGATGGGCGCAGACATCCTCCCCACAATCCTCACTCCTCACTTCCAGCTTTGGGAGCCACCAGCCCAACTTTGCCAGGAAAGCTCTCCAGAGACACAGGAGAGGTGGTGGCTGCCATGCCCATGTGGAAAATCAGGGCATCTGCTCCCAAAGGTTGGATGATACCAGCTTTTCCATTTTGGTGATATGCAGCCATCTGGTGCACTTCAAGAGACAGGCTTTCTTCTCCTCCAATTTAAGAAAAAGGATGAGATTAGATGAGAAGCAGAGGGGAGTTTTGCATCTCTTTAATAATGACCTTTTTCCAAGTTTTTTTTGCTGTTGCACTGGGAAGAAAACTTCTATTTTAAAAGAGAAACTGGGTTTCTCATATGTTCCCATGATTCCTGATGCTGGCACTTTCAATTAATCACTGCAAAGAAGCCACCACGAAAATAGCGATACCAGAACTGAATATCCTCTGGGCAAATGCTGCCTGATGAGTTTAAAAAATGATAAATAAAATCCTTCTTTTCCTTGGCACCTCTCCTCTGGCTCATCCTATGCAAATCACCTCAGTGAGGAGAATTTCCCAGGCTGTGGCTGAGGTTGGTCAGTGGGGCAGATCGAAGCAGCAAGTTCCCAGGTAATTATTTATGTGTGAACTCAATACCGGGAGATTAAATCTGAGCTATGTTCTCTGCCTGGGTCCCTTCTCCCTCAGAGCCACAAAGTTTAATCTTGTATTTGTTGGGAATGTCCTGACAAAGGCAGGAATGATGAATTTGACTCTATGTTTTTAGAAGGTTAATTTCTTACCTAATAATACTATATTATATTAAAGAATAGTATACTATATAAAGAATACAGAAAGGATACTTACTTAATGTTAAAAATATAATAATGAAAAACTTGTGACTCTTTCCAGAGTCCTGACACAGCTTGGCCCTGATTGGCCAAAAAGTTAAAACAATTCACACTAGAAGCTAATAAAACAATTGCTTGTGAAGAAACAATTTTTAAACACATTCTACATGAGCAAAATAAAAGAATTTTTGTAGTTTTTTTTACTGAAGCTTCTCAGCTTCCCAAGAAAAAAATCCTGAGCAAAGGGATTTTTTCAGAGAATGTAAATACCACAGTTTAACTGCTCAGGGAGGCAAAGAGTTTGAAAAGCTCCAAAATCTGGTAATCCTATGTAATGTGGTAATTCTAGGACTCATCCCATCCCACTGACTGCTGGCATGTTTGGGAAGGGGACACCCCGTGGTCCTTGTCACCAGGAGCTGCCAATCTGCCCTATTGTATTTGTGGGGTTCCCAGAGGAAGGAAGGAAGGAAGGAAGGAAGGAAGGAAGGAAGGAAGGAAGGAAGGAAGGAATCTGACTCCATGCTCTCAGAAGGTTGATTTACTATTTTATGATACTATATTATATTAAAGAATGCTATACTAAACTATACTAAAGAATACAGAAAGGATAGTTACAGAAGGCTAAAAGATAATAATGAAAACTCGTGACTCCAGAGTCTGACACAGCTTGGCCCCACTTGGCAAAAAAGTCAAAACAATTCATATGAAACCAATGAAACAATCACCTGTGGGTAAACAATCTCTAAACACATCCCAAAGCAGCAAAACACAGGAGAAGCAAATGACTAAGAATTGTTTTCCTTTTTCTCTGAGGCTTCTCAGCTTTCCAGGACAAAATCCTGGGCCAAGGGATTTTTCAGAAAATATGACTGCCACACTGTGGGAAACTTAGAGGAAAAGAATTCAAACAATTATTATCTCTCTTTCTGCAACCATTGTTTATAGATATGGTTTCCTAGAGTGTGCTATTGATAGCTCACCAATAGTGTGAGAGTGTGGTATTTGTTGGATGAAGGAGGAATTGATGGATCTGACTCCATGTTCTTAGAAGGCTAATTTATTATTATATTATATTATATTATATTATATTATATTATATTATATTATATTATATTATATTATATTATATTATATTATATTATGCTATACTAAAACTATACTAAAGAATATAGAAAGGATATAGACAGAAGGTTTAACAAGATACTAATTAAAAACTTGTGATGCTTCCAGAGTCCAACACAGCCTGACCCTGATTGGCCATTGAGTCGAAACAATTCACATGAAACCAACGAAACAATCACCAGTTGGATAAACAATTTCCAACCACATTCCAAAGCAGCAGAACACAGGAGAAGCAAAACAGATAATTATTGTTTTCCTTTTTCCCTGAGGCTTCTCAGCTTCTCAGGAGCAAAATCCTGGGCAAAGTGATTTTTTAGAAAATATGACACTGACACCCAGATGTGGCCCAGCCCTTGGATGCAGCATTGTGACAGGAAATCTCATCCTCTAGGAGGCTTCTCTGCCCTCTCCAAGCTGCTCAGCTGCAGGGAGCCCACCTGCAGCAGCTGGGAGGTGGCTGATCTGCAGCATTTTGTGGTTTCTTTTCTTGTTTCTGGGTGTTTTAGTCCAATGCAATCGACTCTCAGGCCTTGCTCCCCTTTCTGACCTTTCATTTGTTGTGCTGATTATTTGCCATGAAAATTTGGGCCTGAGCCAGGGAGAGAAGCAGTGTGTTTGCCAGCTGGTACCTGAGCTGGGCAGAGCATTGGGTTGATGCACAGATTATTTTGTCATGACTGGTTTTGATCCTGAGCCATGAAGAGGTGAAGGTTTGGCCTTTACCAGACTCCCCTTAGAAAAATCCCACAACACCAAATCCACAAACTCCACCAAAAAAACCAAGCTCTGCTCACTGACCCAAATGTTTGGCTCCTTGTCCAGGTCCTGTTCATGCTGAAAAAGTACTGAATAAATGTTCAGTATGAGTTGAGGGTTTATACTGGATGGTGGGCCACAGGAGAGGGAGATTTTGGGGCTGCTCTACGAGGATGTTGGCAGGACATCAGGACAGGAGGAGGCATCACTGAGAACTCCTGCTTTCATTACCTGACCCCTGCCAGCTCAGAAAAGACTTGTGGTGTAAAAGAAAACTTGCTCTCAGAAAAATTGGCAGGGAAAAAACTCCCAAAAACCATCTGGGATGAAAAATGGATGATGGGAATTGTGAGCAGCTTTTGGGTCTCAGTGTGCTCCTGCCTCCCCCAGGTGCAGCTCTGGCAGGGGGATGAGCTTCCCCCATCACTCCCAGGTATTTGGGGTGTCCCTCTGGGAACTTGGAGTGCTCAGGGGTCCCTCTGTGCAGGACATGGCACAGAGTCAGCCTGGGATCACTGCTGGCTTAGAAAGAAATAATAATTCATGTCCCTGTTCCCAGGTCACACTTGAAATTAATGAGTGGCTTTGCAAAAATTGGCCACTTTTCCTTTGATTAATATGGTTTGGACTCTTTCTTTGCCCATGGGTGTCTGAACACAATCAGGTCATCCTTTCAAGCTCTCTTCCAGCCTGGAGAAGACAAGGTTTTATTTTGTAATGAGATGTTCTGCTCATCCCATGACTTCTGAAGCAGGGTGGGGGGAAAGCAAATGCAGTGAGCAACCTGTGATGAGACTGGTGTGAGTGGGGATGTGCATCTCCATCTCTGAAAGGCATGAAACTCCACACCAGCATTCACAGGGGTGTAGTGAAGTCATCCCAAAGCATTGGCTGCCTGATGCAGGTCTTAATGGGCCAAAAAGTGGGAGGCTGTCCCAAGGAGGCTGAAGCAAGGCCCTGATGGTGAGGCAGAGAGGTGAAAGTGGCTCAGAACCCCGAGTTTTGTGTTACAGGTGGAGGAGAGGAGCAGGGGAAGTGGCATTTCTGTGAGACCCCATTGAAGAGGGGTGTTTGGCAGGCACCAGGTCAGGGAGGATTCCTTTGTGAGCAGACAAATATTTATTAAGGGGAGTTTGGAAGTTTTCCTTCCCTAGGGGACCTTGAGGGATGTAAAATGTAAAAAGGAAAAGCCCCTCAAAAGCTGCTGGGGCTTGAGCATCACAACCTTCTTACCACCCACCTCAGGCCTCTGTTCCCTGTCCAGCATCACCCAAATCTCAGTTTCGGATAGGTGCTACTGCTGGCCTTTCCCTTGGCTGGAATTCACAGGATCACCAAATGCTTTGGGATGCAAGGGACCCTAAAGGTCCTCCAGTTCCATTGGGATTCCAACAAATTCCAGCCTTCTGCCTGGCTCTGAGGAGATCCTTGCTCATAAATGAGCCAATTGCTGGATGGCTAAAAAAATTTGGGGGGATCTGGGTGCTGTGCTGGCCCCCCCTGCTCCTTCACCCATGGGGGCTCTGTGCCTGGTGATAGTGACAGCAAAACAAGAGGGGGAAAAAAAAATAAACCACCTGCACAGGAGGGGAAAATAATCAAGCCAAGGGGAAGGAAAAAACCAACCCAACTTGTCCTCTTACAGCATGAAACCCTCCTCCCCTGGAAAGAAATAAAAGCCAGAGTGAAATGAAGGTAAATGCCAGAGGTTTAAGTACTGAGTGTGTTTTAAAGGTTACCTTTCAGGGGGTTGGAGAGAGAGCAACAGAAGGGGAAGGAGCTGGAGCACTTCCCATTGCGAGGGCCACTCCAGCTCTTAATGGATTTTTATATCCCTGTCTGGTTTTGTGACATTATTAAAATTGCTTATTTTTCTTTTTTTTTTTTTCCCCCTTTTCTTCATCTGGGGGAAGGAGTCAGGGAGGGGAGGAGCAGGACAAACCCTGTTGCCATGGCTGCACATCTGCATGGCTGATTTGGAGCAAAACCAAAGTTTTGGGCAGTTTTTGGAGAGGAGAGAGGGGAGCTGTGTCTAGGTGTGTGTGCATGCTGGGACAAAAGGCACAGGGTTTAATTACAGGCATGGGGAGGTGACATTTCCAGGGCTTACCTGCTGAGGATGGAGAAATGAGGAGCCTGAAGGAAGGTAAACACCTGTGTGTAATGGGGCCTCTCTTTGAGGGCCACCCAGCAAATATCATCCCATTTCCTACTCAAAACCAAACCAGAGCTCCTCTGGAAGAGCAATTCCAAGGGCAGCAGAGAAGAAAGCAAAGTTCTGCTCTGACTGAGGGGAGGGGAGCAGGATTCCTCCCATCCCAAATCCAGGAGTAGGGGAGAGCTGTACACCAAAGGTGGCTGTACTTGGGAATTCTGCTTCCTCCTTCCAGTTCCTCTGCCCTTGGGCTGAGTTTGCTGCCTTCAATTCCATTTCCCTGGCAGGAACTCTGTGCCCAGTGGTGTTGGGAATTCCTCGTGGCCACATGAGCTCTTCAGAAGGAGCTCTCTGCCCCTAAAGTCCCAGTTTGCCCTCCTGTGCAGCCCTTGGGGAGAATCTTGTACCAATAAAGCTTTGTTATCAGCCTGGGTGAGCTCCTTCCCTCATCCTCATCATCAGCTGAGATAGGAAAGGGTCTTGGAGTGAGGGAGATGTCCCCATCCACTGCCACCATCCTGGAGGAGCTCATGGAGAGGAGGAAAAGAGGCCTGGGCTGATCTGCTGGGGGGCTTTGATTTGGCATTCACATTCTGTGAAAAATCCCTTGCCCGGGATTCTTCTCCTGGGAAGCTGAGAAGCCTCAGAGAAAAAGGAAAACAATTCTTATCTCATTTGCTTCTTCTGTGTTTTGCTCACATGTGGAATGTGTTTGGAGATTGTTCCATTGGATTCTGCTGTGAGTTGTTTTCACTCTTTGGCCAATCAGGGCCAAGCTGTGTCAGGACTCTGGAAGGAGTCACAAGTTTCATTATTATCTTTTAGCCTTCTGTAAGTATCCTTTCTGTATTCTTTAGTATAGTTAATTATAGTGTTCTTTAATATAACATAGTATAATAAAATAATAAATTAGCCTCTGAGAAGATGGAGTCAGATTCATCATTCCTGCCTTCATTGGGCACCCTACAAATACAATATTTTGACATGCCATAACAGCACCCACAGGCATTCCTGGTGGCACACAGCCATGCCAGCCTGGCTGGGGGCTCAGCAGCTGGCACAGAGGGCAGAGCCCCCAGCAGCATGGCAATCTCCACCTCTGCAGACCCTGAAGAGGCACTTGCTGGCTCTCAGGTGGACTCCCTGAGAGGAATTCTCACCCTGGCAGGGAGGCTGCTGTGATCTCAGCTCCTGCTGCTCTTATCAGAGGCTCTTGGAGGCAGCAGGTGCCAGCACCACGGCTGCTGTGGCACTGGGGGGGTGGGAGGGCACGGGAGGGGCTGCTCTCTATTGCATTTGTGGTGTGCCCTGATGGCAGGAAAGAATGAGTGAGGCTGACTCCATGTTCTCAGAAGGCTAATTTATTATTTTATTATACTATATTATATTAAAGAATACTGTACTAAAGAATACAGAAAGGATACTTACAGAAGGCTAAAAAGATAATAATGAAAACTCGTGACTCTTGGCCCTGATTGGTCAATGAATGAAAACAATTCACAGGAATCCAATGAAACAACCACCTGTGGATAAACAATCTCCAAACACATTCCAAAGCAGCAAAACACAGGAGAAGCAAATCAGATAATTATTGTTTTCCTTTTCTCTGAGGCTTCTCAGCTTCCCAGGAGAAAAATCCTGGGCCAAGGGATTTTTCAGAAAACGTGAATGCCACAGTTCTCCTCAATTTTAGGCACTCTCACAGCTCCTGCAGTGAGGGGTTTGTGTCAGTCACAGCTGCAGACAGAGGGAGGGGAGGGAATCCCTTGCATGGGGTGCCCAGGCAGAGCTGGGTCCCTTCCAGTGGGACATGGGGGCTGCAGAGACCCCTCTCCCACCTGGCCTCCAGCTTTCCTCCATGGAAAAGGCTCCAGCAGCAGTCCCCCAGCTCTAATAAAATTAACCAAATCTTAACCCCAAAGTAGGGATGTTTTCTGTGGTTTGGAGTTTCTCTGGTTTTTTGAGTTGTGTTTCTGGTTTTTTTTTGTTGTTTTTTTTTTGTTTTGTTTTGTTGGGTTTTTTTGTTTGTTTGTTTTGTTTTGTTTTGGTTTTGCTTTCTGGTTTTTTTTTTTTGTGTTTTTGGGTTTTACCTCCAGTTTTTTTTTTTTAATTATTTTAAGTGATTTTTAAAAATTACTTATCCCTTTTTTTCTTTTTTGCTCTGATTTAACCAGAAATACCACCTCAAAAATACACTGGAAACACCAGGGGAAAAGCAGCAAGACAAGAATTTCTTGGGAATATATGGAGCTGACCCAGAACTCATGGAGCAACCAAGCAGTGACAGGACTGGAAAGCTGGAAAGGCATTAGTTTGGTTTGTTTTTTTTTTTTTTTTATTTATTCTATTTTTTTTTCCTTCTGTTTGTTTTGGTTTTTGTTTGGTTTTTTGGTGGTTTTTTTTTTAATGCTTTTTTGTGGTTTTTTTTTTTGCAAGAGTAGGGTTTGGCATCCTCCCTTAAGAAAAGCACCAGCCCCTTCTTGGGCTTGTTCATGGGGTGATGGCAAAGGAGAAAGGATGGGTTCTCAAAAAAGGGAGAAAACCACTGGTTACCCCCTCCTGAGGTGATTTGCTGTGTGCCAGAGTATATATTTAGGCTGAGATTAATTTCTGGGCTTTCTCTGCAGCCCAGAGAGCCCTGCAGGGTCCCCAGTGCCAGCTCAATGTGGCCAGAGTCCATCAGGAGCCTGCTCATGGCTCTGGGTGACAATGCCACCACAGTGGGAGGGGGGCAAAGCCACAGGAGCCAGGCAGAGATGGAGATTTAATTGGATAATTCTCACTGGAGCATCTCCTGGTTAACCAGCCAGAACCCCACCTGCATCTTCCCATTATTTTGCATGTTGACAGGGCCTGCATCCCAGGGAGGGGCTGGGGGGTGATTAAACCTGATTAAACCACTTCCTCTTGTTCTGGGGGTCACTGCTGCCATCCTGCAGCCCCTGGGGAGCTGGGCTCCTCCTCAGCATGCTCACACATGTTTTTGGAGCAGAATGTAGCTCTTGAGGAGCTTGGGCAGCTTTGGTGTTCCTCAGGAGCAGAGAACACCCAGCAGCAGGGAGACGAATGAGGGGGTGTTGGTGTGGAACTGCCATCAGAGTGAATAAAAGGAGTTTATTTTGCCTTTTCCCCTGCCTTTGAGCAATGTCAGCACAAAGCAGGGTAGTGGGAGCAGAATCAAAGAACCTTTTAGGTTGAAAAAAGGACCTTTAAGACCCTCAAGCCCAACAATTCCTCCAGCACTGCCAAACCCACCACTAAACCTTGTCCCCAGGTGTGGTAGTGGGTCTCTAGCTGGGTAATAATTAGTATTGACTTTATTATCCAGAAGGCATGAAAAGACACTTTATTATTAGAAATCTACAGTTCTTATAGAAACAGTGGTGGATCTAAGACCTGATTGGTCTCAAGGTAAAAACCTCTCACATACAATTTGTGGTTATCAATAACACACTCTAGAGAACCATATCTAGAAACAATGGTTACAAAAAGAGAGATGATCATTGTTTGAATTCTTTTCTTCTGAGTTTTTCACAGCTTTTACACAACTTCTCAGGATTTTTCTGGGAAAAAAGTTGTGTAAAAGCTGCTGCCACATCCAGGTGACTTTCACATCCCTCCAGGGCTCCTCTGGCAGCCTGTGCTGGTACTTGGTGACCCTTTCCATGAACAATTTCTTCCTAATATCCAATATAAACCTCCCCTGGCACAGCTTGAGGCTGTTTCCTCTTGTTGTTTTGTAACTGGCAGCAGAGCCTGACCCCCTCCTGGCTGCCCCTTCCCATCAGAGCCCCCTGAGCCTCCTTTTCTCCAGGCTGAGCCCCTTTCTCAGCTCCCTCAACCATTCCTGGTTTTCCAGCTCTGTTCCCTTCCCTGGACATGCTCCAGCCCCTCAGTGTCTGTCTTGAAATAAGGAACAACTGAAAATATGTCTGGAGCTGTTTATTTTGCACTTCTATCCATCCAAGGCAGCCTGAATGGATGGGTTTCCTTCTCCCAAGGCCAGGCTGGGCACAGACATCAAGATTTGCACAAGAGAGTCACAGGAGCAAGCTTAAAAATCTAAAAGATAAAAAAAGCCAAAAAATCACTGGAAATTTCTGGAGCATTTCCCATGCCAGACAACCTGACCTTCAACTGGCTGAACTCCCTCCCCCAGTTTTAGCAGCTGTCAGTGCAAACACAAGGGGGCTGTTCCTGGAAACACTGAGCCATCCCCCAAGCCTTGAGAGACATTCATGCTGCCCGCCCTTGTGCCTCCGAGGAGGCTTCATTCCAAGAGCTTTATTTATCTCAGGAGCATCACACTGCTCTCTGGAAGCTTGCCCTCTGCTTTGACCCTCAGCAAACACATTCTGAAAGATCTCATTGGCTGGGGGAGCAGGAATGGCCTTGTCTGGAAAGCTGCAGAATGAAGCTGAGGAATTGAGCCTCAGGAAGGTCCCAAACAGTCCTTAAAGAAGTGGGGAGCCATGGAGAAAGCTGCTGTAGGACCAATTCTGCCACAGGACCCCTCAAGATGGGTATTTTCCACATTGGAAGGGGGAAATCTGAATAAGAAGCTGCTGATGCCCAATTCTCACAATTAGTGTGGGTAGTTAATTAGCAGCAGTGCGTGGAAGGAGGTGACTCACAGGGAGCATCCCTGTCCCAGAGCCTGGCCACAGCATGGCTTGGAGCAGCCTCTCACAGGTGTCCTTTAACCAGAGGAGACCTCTCTGAATGCCATCAGGTTTGCCCACCTTGGTGCTGAGCCCTGCTCTAAAGCTAATTAAAATTAATTAGACAGCCTGGCTCCATTCAGGGTTCAGGTTTCACAGGAGAAGTGGCTGCTCCAGGAGCTCAGGTTGAGAAGGGGTTTTTGAAATCCCTGAGGTGTCCAGAGCAGATGCAGGTTTCAGCCAAGGAGCAGGGGTGGTGATGGGCTGTTGTATTCACTGGGAATGTCCTGATGAAGGCAGGAATGATGGATCTGACTCCATGTTCTCAGAAGGCGAATTTATTCCTTTATGATAATATATTATATTAAAGAATACTATACTATACTAAAGAATACAGAAAGGATACTTACTGAATGCTAAAAAGATAATAATGAAAACTCCTGACTCTTTCCAGAGTCCCAACTTGGCCCTGATTGGCCAAAGAGTGAAAATAACTCACAGCAGAATCCAATTGAACAATCACCTGTGGGTGAACAATCTCCAAACACATTCCACATGTGAGCACAACACAGGAGAAGCAAATGAGATAAGAATTGTTTTCCTTTTTTTCCCCAGAGGCTTCTCAGCTTCCCAGGAGAAAAATCCTGGGCCAAGGGATATTTTCAGGGAATGTGAATGGCTCAATAGGCACTAGAGACCCCTCAGCAACACCCACCTGCCCCACAGTCCCAAACTCAATTCCAAACCAGGCACCTCCAGCCCCCACAGGGATGTCAGGATCTCCAAAACTCCCCAGTGGCTCTTGCTCTCACCGCCTGATCAGAATTCCAGCAGCTGCCACCCACCTAGACTTCTCCCCTGTACCCATCATGGGGTTGTGGGTGCAAACAGAGACCTTGAGCCCAATTTCAGTGTGTGAGGAGGGAAATTAAAGCATTAAACAGAGCTGGAGAGGCTCTTTGGACAAGGAGAGGGCTGGAGAAGCTCTTTGGACAAGGAGAGGCTCCTTGGACAAGGAGAGCGCTGGAGAAGCTCTTTGGACATGGACATGGAGGGACAGGATGAGGGGGGATGATTCACATGGACAGAGGGCAGGGTTAGCTGGGGTCTTTGGAAGAAACTCTTCCCTGTGAGGGTGGTGAGGAACTGGTATTGAATTCCCACAGAAGCTGTGGCCGCCCCATCCTTGGAAGTGCTCAAGGCCAGGCTGGTTGGAACTTGGAGCAACCTGGGATGGTGGAAGGTGTCCCTGCCACGGGAACAAGTTCATCTTCAACAAGTTCATCCTTCCAACCCAAGCCATGCTGTGATTCCACAGCCAGGAAGAAGACCAGGAAATGCAAGTGCAGGCTCACCACAAACAGGAATGCCCTGGGATGTGTGGCTGGAGACCTCCACCTGTGACCTTCCCAAAGCCAGCCTGCCTGGTGGGTGCCCTGCAGGTAAAATGCAGCCAGGCTGTGCCCTGGGGAACCCCACGTGTCACTCACCAAAGGATGTTCCCAGAGCTGGGCAGTGACACACATTGTTAGCAGGGCCAGGCTGAATCAAGAAAAACAAGTGAGATGACACTCAGAGATCAGTAATTCCTCCCCCTCACTCATAACTCTGTCAGCCCTTTCAGCTGCATTGTCAAAATATGTTTGTCACAGAACAATTCCTACTTTTCTTTTATTTTCTGTGATTATTATTTTTTCCTTTCTTTCTGACGCTGGCTGAACTCATCCTTTTGGAACAAAACCCAATATTCATTTCCTCTCTGGGCAGTTGATTTTATTATTGGCTCACCTGCTCCAGCAGTTGAAAAGCTATAAGACTGGCTGGGTCTTCAAAATTAAATTCTGCTGGATTTTTTTATTTTATTTAATTTTTTTTCTTTTCCCCAGCCTCACGTATTCCATGACTGCAGGTTACTGGCAGGGAATTGAAGACGTATTTGGCAAAGGTGCTTTCTGTCTGGGACAGGGATGAGCAAAACAGGAAGCCTGTTTCTCTCTAAATCAGTATCTTTGCAAAGGCTCAGCCTGTTCCACACCTTGCTTGTGCCCTGCCCATCTTTTCCTGGGGATGAAGTGGGGCTGTGGGCAGCCACTGATGTTCTGTTGGGAAAATGAGGCTAAAAGAGAAAAATGTGGGATACTTTGAGGGTTTTTTGAGGGGAGGAAAGCTGCAGCTCACCTTCAGCTCAGAAGCTGGTGATACCTCAGGTTTTAGCTTTTATATTTTTATTTTATATAAATAATATTTATATTTTTTCACATTCTGTGCTGCTTTAGTGTGTGGGTCTGGGTTTCACATTAGGGGATGGTGAGCTCTCTGCACAGAGCAGGGAGACAAAACAATTCCTGCTCCAGCTGGGGACCAAGGACAAATGATCCAAATCTCAGCCCCAAGAGCACAAACACCGTGGGCTGGAGAGAGAAAAACAAGGATGGGACTGCATGGGCTAAAGCTGGAATGGGACAATGAACTGCAAGTTGCAAATGGAGCAGAACTGATCAAAGTGAGAGACCCCGGGAGTGGTCGTGCATTTTGTCACCATTTTGGTTGATCTTGGGTTCATTTTGTGCCCATTTTGGTTCATCTTGGGTGTAGCCCTGGCTGGGCTCTTGTGCTGCCCAAGGTGGATCCATGGAGGAGATCCTTTTAAGAAATCCTTACTTTATTCATTAGCTCCATCCATCCTCTATTCCAGGGCAGCTTTTTCAAGGCATCACTGGGAGCTCTGCCAGGCCAGGCAGGACTTGGGATGGTTCTTGGTCTTGGGTTTCTTCCCAGGTTCCCCAATTCCTGCCAGGGCAGGATGAATTTTGCTGCTTCAGGGACTGTGTGGAGACCAGAAGTTCTGCATTCCACTGCCAGCTTTGCTTATTTTAGCAAAGAGAGGGAAAAGATTTTGGGATAGGAAGGGAGAAATCCATGTGTCCCATTGCATCACTGGGACAGGCTCTCTCCATCTGTGGGAAATGGATTTGTAGAAAATTTTATAAACTTGATAGAAGGTTCACATAAGTATTTGTATGCAAACTTTAAGATAAGAAATGCTGACTCAGAAATGTTATAGAATAGGACAGACATTGTTGAGGGAGAAATGGAAAAACAGAAATAAGTTTTAAAGGATGGCTTTATAAAAAAATCTAGATATTTTGGAGAAATAGAACTATGAAAGATGCATTGTAGTAGGACTTGGGAAGAGTAATTTTAGATGATTGGCTTTAAAGTATTTGTAGTATGGTTGGGAAAAGTTGACAGATTAAGAAATATTTATAGTAGGAAATAATTGACTTCTGATTGAATTATAACATCTGTAATGTCTCACCCTTCACATGAGACTGAAAATGGAATAAAGTTTTTAAATACCCCCCAAAAAATTATCAAATGAAGCCCTTTTCTACCTCAAAAATAAAACAACTAAAAAACATTTTAAAAGCTTTTATTCCATTTACAGTCTCACTTGAAGGCTGAATTTTCTGCAAATCCATTTCCCACACCCATCCAGCCCCAAAATGCTCTGAGGGCAGCTTGGAGAGCTGGGTGAAGGATTTAGAAACTGCAGATCAGGCTCTGCTGGATGGAACCCCTCACCTTTCCTGGGGCAGGTGATGTGATCTCCATCCTGGGAGGGCAGCAGCAGAGTCAGCAGGGAATTTAGGGTGGGACACAGGGGAACAGTCCCTTTTAGGGGGATTGTCCCCATTTTGGGGTGAGACCCAGGGAACATTCCCTTTTTGGGGGATTGTCCCCTTTTTGGGGTGGAACACAGGGGGATTGTCCCCATTTTGGGGTGGGACACAGGGGAACAGTCCCTTTTTGGGGGATTGTCCCCATTTTGGGGTGGGACACAGGAGAACAGTCCCTTTTAGGGGGATTGTCCCCATTTTGGGGTGGGACACAGGGAGACAGTGCCTTTTAGGGGAGATTGTCCCCATTTTGGGGTGGAACACAGAGGGAAGAGTGGGATTGTCCCAATTTTGGGGTGGGACAAAGAGGAACAGTCCCTTTTTAGGGGAATTGTACCCATTTTGGGGTGGGACACAGGGGGACAGTCCCATTTTTAGGGGGGACCAGGGGGAACAGTCCCTTTTTGGGGGATTGTCCCTATTTTGGGGTGGGACACAGGGAGAACAGTCCCTTTTAGGGGGATTGTCCCCATTTTGGGGTGGGACACATGGAACAGTCCCTTTTTGGGGGGATTGTCCCCATTTTGGGGTGGGACATGGGGGGAACAGTCCCTTTTAGGGGGATTGTCCCCATTTTGGGGTGGGACACATGGAACAGTCCCTTTTTGGGGGGATTGTCCCCATTTTGGGGTGTGACAAAGAGAAACTGTCCCTTTTTGAGGAGATTGTCCCCATTTTGGGGTGGGACACAGGGAGAACAGTCCCATTTTGGGGAATTGTCCTCATTTTGGGGTGTGACACAGGGAACAGTCCATTTTTGGGGGATTGTCCCCGTTTTGGGGTGGGACACAGGGGGATTGTCCCCATTTTGGGTGGGACACAGGGGACAGTCCCTTTTTGGGGGATTGTCCCTATTTTGGGGTGGGACACATGGAACAGTCCCATTTTGGGGGATTGTCCTTATTTTGGGGTGGGACACAGATAGAACAGTCCCTTTTTGGGGGGATCATCCCCATTTTGGGGTGGGACCAGGTGGAACAGTCCCTTTTAGGGGGATTGTCCCCATTTTGGGGTGGACACAGAGGGAACAGTTGCTTTTTTGGGGAGATTGTCCCCATTTTGGGGTGGGATCAGGTGGAACAGTCCCTTTTAGGGGAGATTGTCCCCATTTTGAGGTGGGACATGGGGGACAGTCCATTTTTGGGGGATTGTCCCCATTTTGGGGTGGGACACAGGGGACAGTCCCTTTTTGGGAGATTGTCCCTTTTTGGGGTGGTTGGCTGCTGACTGCAGCTTCCACCTCCCTGGCAGTATTCTCTGCCCCTTTTCCACTCCTGGTTTTTCCTGGGAATCCTGGCAGAGATGTTTGCTCCCTGCCTGCAGCTGCTGAACAAATGTTGGAATAAGATTTTTCTGACCTAGAGAAGGGGCAATTGAGAGGTGTTTTAAAAACTTTTGTTCTATTTTCAGTCTTGTGTGAAGAGTGAGACAATACAGATGTTATCATTCACATCATCAGAATCAGAAGCTGGTTATTTTTAATTAACTACAGAAATTACTACATAATAAAATAATTTAATAATTTAATAAAATAATAAAATGATTATATATTTAATTAACTCCTTTTAAATTTTATTACATTATAAGTATTTCTTAACTTATTAATTTTTGTTACACTATATTATAAATATTTTTAAACTAATCCTTTAAAATCACTTCTCATAAATTTTGCTACAATATATTTTTCATAATTTTACTTCTCTAAAACATCTAATCCTATTTATAAGGTTATTTTTTAAAATTTACTTCTAATTCTATTCCTCTATTAATAATATTTAGCTTATTCTATAATATCTCTAAGTCAATATTTCTTATCTTAAAATTTACATACGAATATATGCTTTATATATACATATATACAAATGTATATATATGTTTATATGTATATATAAAAATACAATATAATATAATATAATATAATATAATATAATATAATATAATATATATCATATACATATGTTATATTATACATATATATACATACGTATATATTATTATATATAATATTAGTACATATTTTATATACAAATATATATAATATATATAAACATACATACAAATATATGCTTGTGTATATATAAAAGTATAAATACATATATTCTTTATATATATTTTATATACATATATAAATGTATATATCTCTATATAAAGTGTATATATATATACTTTATATATACACACAAATATGTACTTTACATACAAATATACACTAAATATAAATTTTCTATTACATTAAAAATTTCTGTTAAATTCTTTATCAATCCCCCACAAACAAGAGGCCAAGAGTTGACCTCATTGTTTCCCTGCAGGAAAACAGGGAAAAAATTCCCTGTTGTCTTTTGCCAACAACTGGAATTTTTCAGTGCCCTCATGCCATGGAAATTCTGCATCCTGTGCTACCTGAAAGTGGCAACCACGAGGCAGAGCTGGGGTTTTTACTGGAAGGAATATTTTTAGCCTGGCAAGGTTAAAAAAATTTTAAAAAAAGAAGTTTATTCCTTCAGACAGTCGTGCCTTGGTCTGTCACAGCGAGCACAGGGATGGCACCAGCACCATCCCAGATGGATCCAGACCTAGGTCAGGGCTGGACACGTGTTGGGACAGGAAAATCAATCAGAGCTGAAAATGAGAGGAAGGGGAGGTGTGAAAAAAGCTGGTGGGTGTCAGATGAGCCCCCCTGAACCTGCCCTGAGAGATCTCCCAAATTCCAGGGAGGGTGCACCCTTGGAGTGCTGCCCTGGGAAATGCTGAAGGGAGGTGAGCTGGGGGGGCTGGGTGATGCTGCCACTGCTCCCCAGAACCCCTCCCTGGGATGGGCTAGGCTGGAAGAGCCTCAATGAGGGATGTGGGACTCCCAGCAGCTCTCCAAAATGCAGTTTATTCCATCCAAGAGGTTACAGCAGTCCAGGGTGGTGGGTGACAGAGCTGTGCCCACAGCTGTCAGCTCCAGCTGCAGGCAGGCCTGGAGACCCTTTGGGTTTGGTCACAATGCATTATAGACTTTTCTTTTGGTTACAATGCATTATAAACTTTTCTTTTGGTTACAATGCATTATAGACTTTTCTTTTGGTCACAATGCATTATAGACTTTTGGTTACAATGCATTATGGACTTTTCTTTTGGTCACAATGCATTATAGACTTTTCTTTTGGTTACACTGCATTATGGACTTTTCTTTTGGTTACAATGCATTATAAACTTTTCTTTTGGTTACAATGCATTATAAACTTTTCTCTGCTTAGCATCTTAATACAGTAGGACCAATCTAAACATTAACTATTACCTATAGCCCATCATAGCTACTATAATTACCATATTCATGTTACTATTCTCCAATCACTCAAAGTTAGTGCATTACAGTTTCAGCTAGAAGTTGTTATTCAGTTTTCTTGCAGTGGAAAATTCTGAGACCTTTTTTCTACTTGCCACGTTTGCTGCCTTGTCTGCCTGTGCTCTCTTTGTGCTTGGTAAAAACATCTTCTTGTTTGGGGTGGGTTTATCCTTTGCTCTAAGCCATAAAAACCCCTTCTAACTAACACACCCTTTGCCTCCTTGGTTATCCAGTAACACTGGCTCAGCAATTCTTCTCTGTATCAAAACTTGCTTTCATTTCTATTCCTTCTTCAGGCTCTACATTTAAATATCTTTTTGCTAAGCACACATTTCTGTGAGACTTTCTTGTCAAACTTGCACCCTTCCCAACAGTAGGCACAGCTGAGGAGGGCCATGCACCCACCCTTCCTCCAGGCTGGCATTTCCCTGTGACCCTCCTGGTAATCCAGGGGCAGGAGGATGAGGAGCAACCTCAGCTGTTATCTGAAGGTCAGCAGACACTAATTACCAGCTGCAATCAAGGAGAGGGCAGCACCAGCCTGGTTAGTGGGGCTGGGATGGCCTGGGCTGTGCTTCTGTGCCTGCTCACCTGAAGCTGTCTCTCAAACTAGCTTGAAACCCAGAAGAGGAGGATAAATCCCAGTGGAGTGAGTGCAACACCTGGATTTTAGGATTTTAGGGGAGTGTGGAGGATGACAGAGGATGTGTGGCTGGCTGGGCAAACCTCTCTGCCTGCACCTCTGCACTGTCAGGGCACACAGAGAGGGTGCTGCCTTTGTGCTGGTCTGTTATCAAATCCCCTGCTGAATAAAGACCTTCAGCCTCCCCAAATCAGCACTCCCAGCCCCCTAAAATCAGCACTCCCAGCCTCCCAACCACCCTGCAGAGCCCTTGGCTGTGCTCCCCAAGGCAGAAGCAGCCAGGACAGGGAGTGGAGATGGGGTGGAGGACAGATTTGGGACCCAGAGAGTGCTGGAACAGGTGATTATTTTATTCTTTTGGAGGAAGCAATTGCCATGTGGCAATGCCTGGCTTTACCTGAAGCATGATTATTTTATTATTTTGGGGGCAGGAGGAAGCAATTGCCATGTGGCACTGCCTGGCTTTACCTAGAAGGTGATTATTTTATTCTTTTGGAGGAAGAAATTGCCATGTGGCACTGCCTGGCTTTACCTGAAAGGTGATTACTTTATTCTTTTGGAGGAAGAAATTGCCATGTGGCACTGCCTGGCTTTACCTGAAAGGTGATTATTTTATTCTTTTTGGGTCAGGAGGAAGGAATTACCTTGTGGCACTGCCTGGCTTTACCTGGAATGTGATTATTTTATTCTTCTTGAGTCAGGAGGAAGCAATTGCCATGTGGCACTGCCTGGCTTTACCTGGAAGGTGATAATTTTATTATTTTGGGGCAGGAGGAAGCAATTGCCATGTGGCACTGCCTGGCTTTACCTAGAAGGTGATTATTTAATTCTTTTGGAGGAAGAAATTGCCATTCTTTTGGAGGAAGAAATTGCACTTCCTGGCTTTACCTGAAGCGTGATTATTTTATTATTTTGGGGGCAGGAGGAAGCAATTGCCATGTGGCACTGCCTGGCTTTACCTGAAAGGTGGTTATTTTATTCTTTTGGAGGAAGCAATTGCCATGTGGCACTGCCTGGCTTTACCTAGAAGGTGATTATTTTATTATTTTCGGGTCAGGAGGAAGGAATTACCATGTGGCACTGCCTGGCTTTACTTGGAGGGTGATTATTTTCTTTTGGAGGAAGAAACTGCCATGTGGCACTGCCTGGCTTTACCTGGAGGGTGCAGCTGATGAATAGGAGTGTTTCACTTGCCTCAGGCTGAGCCACAGAAAGCTCAGGAGAGTTTTTTTCCTGAGCTGCTCCATTAACACAAACAGACAGCAACGGGAGCTGCTGACACCGGGGTTAATTAAATCCATCTCTCCATCAATTCTTATTCAGCCATTATCGATGGTCATTAGATCAGCGACAAAGTGACAAGCAAACAGTAATAGACTCATCTTAACCCTTGTGCTGCCGGAGGAGGGGCAGTGCTGCAGGTGAGGGGGGAGGTGGCTTCTCTGCTCAAATTCTGCTCTCCCTTAGAGCATCCCAGCTGTATCTGAGTCCTCTCAGTGGCCAGGTCACATTGTTCCAGCAAGGAGGAAGAAGGAACACATTCCTCCTGTGTCCCTCTCTGTCCTTCTCCCACAGCTTCGTGGCCCAAGGTCACACAACCCCAGAAGGGTTTGGGTTGCAAGGGACTTTAGGAATCATCTTATTCCAGCTCCCTGCCATGGGCAGGGACACCTTCCCCCATCCCAGGCTGCTCCAAGCCTGGCCTGGGACACTTCCAGGGATCTAGGGGTAGCCACAGCTGCTCAGGGCATGCTGTGCCAGGTTCCTTCACTGTTCCTCAGTGGATGTGACACGGTGACACGAAGGCTGAAAGCAGCAAGGTCCCACTGCCATGGCACAGAGAGAGGGCAGGATCCTCTGGGGCACCTGCACCTTAATGTTGGTCCCCTGGCTCACAAAATCCCCCTGGCTCACAAAATCCCCCTGGTCACAAAGCTGCCCCAAACTGCCAGGCACAGCAATGGGCTGATGCCACCCTCAGCAGAGACCCACAGAGCTGCTGTGCACACCAAACAAACCATGGGAGAAAAACCCAGGGATAACTCCACCTGTGAAAGGACTGAGAAGAAGAAAAAGGGAATATTCAGCTCCCAGAGCTGTTTCTCCTTGCAGAAGGCAGAGCTGCTCCCCCCCTGCCCCACACCCATGTCCTGCAGGCCCTTCCAGTGCCACTCACACTTTTCCAGTCAGCCTGGTGGGGAAAAGCTGTGGCTGCTGCTGCTCTGCTCCTTCTCCCCCTCTGATTAACAGCTGATATGAGAACTGAAGGCTGCCCAAGGGCTGCAATACATTTTCACGCTCCTTGCCAACAAGGCAATGTCCAGCTCCCTTCAAGGTCACCCACAACCTTCAAGTGACTTTCCAGCGCTTGTGTCCTGTGGTTTTAGCTCCTGGAGTGAAGAGATGGGAGTGCTGGCCCACGTGATGATGGGCTGTGAAATGTCAGCAGTAAAATAAACACATAATTTTGTGCAGGTAAATAACTCAAATAGGATTTTTTTTTTGTCTGCTTCTAAATCATAGAATCACTGAATGGTTTGGATTGGAAGAGACCTTAAAGATCATCTAATTCCAACACCCTCCCATGGGCAGGGACACCTTCCACTGTCCCAGGGTGCTGCAAGCCCCATCCAAAATGGCCTTGGATACTTCCAGGTGATGTTTTGTGAAAGCTGAGCTAGAACAGTGGCCAGACAGAGTTAAAGAATAAAGCAGAGATTTATTAAAAGGATCTCCTCCATGGATCCACCTTGGGCAGCACAAGAGCCCAGCCAGGGCTACACCCAAGATGAACCAAAATGGTCACAAAAAATGGGCAACCAGTCAAGGGGTCTCTCATTTTTGTAAGTTCTGCTCCATTTGCATCTTGCAGTTCATTGTCCCATTCCAGCTTTAGCCCCTGCAGTCCCATCCTTGTTTTTCCCTCTCCAGCCCACGGTGTTTGTGCTCTTGGGGCTGAGATTTGGATCATTTGTCCTTGGTCCCCAGCTGGAGCAGGAATTGTTTTGTCTCCCTGCTCTGTGCACAGAGATCACCATCCCCTAATGTGAAACCCAGACCCACACACCAAAGCAGCACAGAATGTGAAAAATATAAAAGCTAAACCTGATCTGAAAGGGAGAGTATTGCCCCCCCCAGCACAGCTCCTGATCCAGGAAAGTGCCTGTGTGTGGTGGGGATCCAGCTGGGATCCCCCCTTTTCCAGCTGGCAAAGGGAAGAGGTGGCTGGGTGTGAGCAGGGGACAAGCACTGAGCAAATCCTGAGCTTGTCCCTGCTCTGGGAAGGGACCAGGGCTCTGCTCAGCAGCTCAAACCTCACACACACCCTCCCCAAAAGGGAAATAATTGCCATATTCATTTGTGGAGGGAAATAATTACTTCATTCATGACACAAAGTCAATTTTTGTCCTGAACCAGAGGGAGCCCTGCACTGACAGAGGGAATTTGAAGGAGAGCAAGAATCAGCCTGGCATTTGTATCCTCAATTAAAGGTGAGAAGGAGCCAGCAGTGAGCTGGGGGGGCTTTTCTTCTCCCCTCTCCCTCTGTTTTTTTGCACTTCAAATTAGATAACAGCTAAAATGTTCTGACTGCTTCAGCTCAGGCTGGGGGGAAAGGAGAGGGGAAAGGAAAGGAAAGGAAAGGAAAGGAAAGGAAAGGAAAGGAAAGGAAAGGAAAGGAAAGGAAAGGAAAGGAAAGGAAAGGAAAGGAAAGGAAAGGAAAGGAAAGGAAAGGAAAGGAAAAAGGAAAGGAAAAAGGAAAAAGGAAAGGAAAAAGGAAAGGAAAGGAAAGGAAAGGAAAGGAAAGGAAAGGAAAGGAAAGGAAAGGAAAGGAAAGGAAAGGAAAGGAAAGGAAAGGAAAGGAAAGGAAAGGAAAGGAAAGGAAAGGAAAGTCTCCTTTATTAGCTGCACTGAAATCAGAAGCTGACTGAGGCAGGAGCTCTTTCCCTCCCTCATTTTGTGGCAACTGATGGGCAGATAGGGGTAACCTGTTGGTCCTTTAGTGGGGCCAGGAGAGGCACAAGCAAGTGCTCCGCCCAGGTGGAACTGTTTATAGGGATTAAAATGTAAAATATTTTTAAAAAGCTCCTGGAGCTAGTGTGTAGTGGAAGATGGTGTCTGGTGTGGGCTCAGGAATGTGGGAAAATGGGAGTTCTGGGTGAGGGGGAAAGGGCAGCTGGCATCCTGCACTGGGAGCAGGGGTGCTCTTGTAGGTAAATTATAAATGGGAACCTTTGGAATGGCTGCTGAGCTCTGGGATGGCTCCAGATCCCTGGGAACTGAGTGCCCAGCATCCCATGCTCCGTGTGGATTGTCCCCTGGAGCCACTCCCATGTCACCTGCTCCAGAGGGAAGCTGGGAGCACTGCTGGCTCACCTGGGGCAGAGGGAGGGGGATGTCTGCACAGGCTAATTGATGGCTACTAAATTATGTGGGAAAAGAGGCAACTGCAGGTGGTTTTTTGTGTAAATATATGTGGTTTTCCTCAGCTGCACCACCATGATTGAAGGGGTGATCTGTGATAGAAAATTGTCAAAACATCGCTGAATATTTCAAGAGGAGCCACATACATTGTACAGGGCTTTTCTTAAATCTTTAACCAAATCTTAAATCTTCCAGAGGGTTGTTTAGGAGTTTATTCAGCAGCAGTGGGAGCAGGGAGCCCAAGGGGGTCTGGGCTGTGATGTCCTTGTGTGAGGCTCAGGTCTTCCCTTGGGATGGGGCTGTCCAGCTCAGCCAGCACCACAGGGAATGTCATGGAATCCTGTAATGGCTTTGGAATCATATAATGGCTTTGGAATCATATAATGGCTCAGAAGGGCCCTCAGAGAACATCTACTTCCAACCCAAATATCCTTAAGGCCCTCCATATGGTGAGCTTTCCCTGGAGGGTTTTTCCCTCCAAAACCAAGTGCAGAATGTGAAGATCAGCCCTGGCTCCATCTTCCTCCCTGCACCCTTCAGAGCATTCCCAGCCTGTGTTTCTCCTGGGCACTGCCTAAATGCACTTCCTGAGCCTCACATGCTTGAGCACAGCCCTCTCAGAAGGACAGAGAGCAGGTTTGCAAAGCTTTTTTCCCCTCCACATTGACTTTTCAGCATTAGCACCTGGCTTCAGCAGGGAGCTTGTCTTTGTTGGAGGGATCTCCACTGGAGGTTTGGGGCCAGGCTGGGAACAGCCAGCCCAATCCATGAGCTTTTGCACCATGGGGGAAGCAGGGAGCAGCTCACAGCCTGGTGAGTGGAAAAGTCCTGCTGGCTGGTAGCTATTTTGAGGGAAAGCATTAATTGAGGACCAGGGGGAAAACAATAAAGCCATCCCCGAAATAGAAGCTGTCAAAACGTCGTTGCTAGGAGTGAAGCCGAGCCCAATTTATGATATTTTCTTCCTGTTGCAGAGCTTCAAAGCAGCTGTAAGGGGGCCCAGGTTTGGGGGTTTCTTTGCTCCCACCAAAGCCAAACTTGCCAAAGATGTCCCCTGTGCCCGGGCAGGCAGCGCCAGCCGGGCACTGTCAGGGCTGATGCTTTTCCCTGACATTTAGAAGATGCCTTCAGGGCCCTTTGCATTTGCTGCTCCAAAGATTTGCTTGTTTATTTTGGAAATCAGCAGCCTTGGAGCTTTTTGATTGAGAAAGCCTCTAAGAAAAAGGGGTTTTTTTCACGTGGAGGGAGGATCGCCTGCAGGACAGAGATTTTTCTTCCAGGATAGGGAGAGAGAAGAGGGATTTTTAAGGAGTAGTTTTGATGTTTCATGTAGAAAAGCAGTGTTAGTGTAGCACTGGGTGTGTGGTTCTGGCAGCAGGACCTCCTGCTGCATCAATCCTGGAAGGCCAGCCTGGGGCTGGGACCTGGGGAGGATCAGCATCCCAACAGGATTGGGATGCTGATCCCAATTGACTTCTCCCAGCATCCTCAAGTGGGAGCAGGGTGATTTATGCTTCTCCCACCCCACCTTGTCTCTCCATAAACAGCATTTCAGCTGAAGAAGATGAACACCTCACTGGATGAACACCAGTGAGGGAAGAAAGGGAGGAAAAAGCCTTCTCTGCTTCCTGGGCTGGGCGCATGTGGTGGCCCGTGAGGGCTACTGGTGTCAGAGCCCTTCCTGCAGAATCCTTTTGGGTTCTTCCCATGCCACAATTTCCAAGGACCCCTCAGGAAAAGCATTCTCTTTCCACCAATATAATCTCACAGCACTTGCCATCTTTTTTTCTCCCCCATGCAGAAAGCTGCAAATCGAGACCCCGAGGCGCCCGTGCGGCGCCAAGACAACTCTGGGATCTCTCTTTTAAAGCTATATTTTCCATTTTGCAGTGTTCAAACACCATCTGCTGTTTTGCACGGCGGTGCTTTCACAGGAGGGGAGCGTTTTTAGGTGTAAATTGTTCTTTAAAGTACATATTGACAGTGCTGGAGGCTGGAGAGGCTGGAAAAACCCTACAGGAAGTACCACGGCCCTGGGCTGTAATGGCCACTCTCACTGTGGGGGCACTGCATGGTTTGATGGCATGTTGGGAAGGGATGGTTTTCTGTGAGGGAGGCCTTGCCACAGCGTGCCCAGAGGAGCTGTGGCTGCCCCTGGATCCCTGGAATTGTCCAAGGTTGAGTTGGACAGGGCTTGGAGCAGCCTGGGAAAGGTGTCCCTGCCCATGGACAGGGGGTTGGAATGACTCCTTAAGGTCCCTTGCAACCCAAACCTTGTAGGATTCTATGAATCAAGACCCCAAAAAGACCCCTTGGGTTTATAATAATGAACTGACAATGCTGCCTGTGATGTGTAACTTTTGGGGGACCATGGTTATTCAGAGCAACAAGGCTTCACTTCAGAGGGATACTCCTGACAAAAACCAGGATGATGAGACCACCCCTCAGCTAATCCTCTGTCTCCCTTTCAAGGCAAGTAAAGCAACAGCAAATAACTGGTGGAGAAACTTAGTCCCTGATCTGCAGCACTTCAGCCAAATACGATTCCAATGATTGCAGCAGCTGGGTGGCTGCTCTGCCATCCCCTGCTCCAGTGTCCCTGGGATGGAATGACTGCAGCCCTGCACTGTCCCAGCACTAATTGCCTGTCTCATTGCCAGCTATCACCTTGTTTATTTTAGGAGCTGTAATTGATGTCGGGCCAAGTGGCCCAATTACAGCAAGGTCAGGGAGTGGCTCCTGTGGAAAGAGTGAGAGCCAGAGCCAGGCAGTGCAGCAGCCTCTGGCCCAGCCTCTCCAGGAGGATGCTCCCAAATCCCTGCATGGCCCAGGCTCAGGCACTCCCTACAGCCAAGCACAGGGAAGCAAACTTTGATTTTCACACGGGATCTTTATTTTTTTTCTCCCATTTTTCTATTTCATCTTCTCTTTCTCTTTATTTTTTTTTTCTCCTGCCGTTCCAGGTTCTTGCTGGCAACAACAGCAGTTGTGTTTTGACGAGTTAATAAACATCTCCCCCAGGAGCGAGGCAGCTCCAGCCTGCTCTGCTTCACCCGTGTTTTACGTCTTGACTAACAGAGTTTGCCGGGCAAGAGGTGTTTTTCTAATCTGAGAACTCACGTTTCCCACCTCTCCCCGGAGCTGCTGCGCTTCCCTGCTGCTGCTGTGAGGCTGCTGTTATCTCCTGGAGGGCATCCCTTGGCTGCAGCCCCCCCTCTCCTTTCTGCCACCCCCAATCCCACGTCATCACTTGGATCCTGCGCCTTGGAGCCATTTATCAGCCTCGGGACTTGAGATAGCAGGGTTCATCTTGCTCCCATGGCACTGGATTCCCCTCATCACCAAAACCACCATGAGCTGCTGGTGAATGCCAGGGCTCTGCAGGGCTGGCACACCTCGTCCTGCTCCTCCCAAGCACCTCCACCACTGCTCCACTCATAACCTATGGGTTTTGGCAGCCTTGCAGACCAAAATCCAAGATTTCTTCATCATTTTCAGACCAGCATGTGAGGAAGGGCTCGGAAACCTGAAGAGGGATGCTGCTCCAGAACCTGCTGTTATCAGGATGCCCCTCAGGGCTGCTGCTGCCTTCGTGCCTTTTGGCAAGAAGAATCGAGTCCTTGGACGTGGCATGAGGCAGCCCTGGGAAGGTGGAACATGGTCCATGGAGCCAAATTGCCAGTTCTGACTTGTAGAACATTATTGCTGCTGAATTATGGATGGTTATTGCACCTCCTGGACAATAAATTATTGAGCTGACATGCTGGATGGAGAGTGAGGAGCAGGGGCCCTGCTCACGGCAGGCGGGTCTGGAATGTGGTGTCTTCATGGGGAGTGGGAGATGGTTTTTCCCCTTTTCCTTCCTGAGCAAGAGGAAGCTGTTTCCACAGCTTAGCCCTGCTCAACCTGTCTCACCCAGCCAACTGTGAGGGCAGCCCCAGCCACAAATCCCTGGTGAGGGATCCTGGACAATCCCTGCACTGGGACATGGACAGAAACTCCAGGGTCCTCTCTCTGCCTATCCTGCAGCATCATCATGGGCACTTCTGAGCTCAGTAACCTCTCCTTGCCCTCAGGGGGGTGTTGGGCATGGTTTATTCAGCTGATTAGGTGCTATTTATCTCCCAGGCTGTGCTGGTCCAGCAATCCTGGCAAGGTCTGCTGAGCCCTTGTCCAACACGTGCTGCCGGCAGCCTTGGGCTTTAGGGACTCCCTGAGGTGGCTGTTCTATCATGTTTAACAGACCTTGACAGACCCGTGTGCCCTGTGAGTTTGCCTAAATGCTTTCTGGGGGCCACTTAGGCTGCAGGTCTCCATAGCACCCTGTGGCAATGAGTTCCATAATTTAATCGTGGGTGGCGTGGAAAAAGCGCTGTCTTTTGTTTGTCCCTAAATCTGCTGCCTGATAACTCGATTTGGACACTCCTAGTTCCTCTCTTGGAAGAAATGGGGAATTATCACTGTCTCTGCACCTGCTCCACAGCACTGCTGCTTTTATACTGTCCTGCTGTGGCTTTTCTTTCCCTTTCCTTTATTCATCCCTCCTGGCAATTTCCAAGTCTCCTGCCAGCTCTGCTTCACACGGACGATGGAGATGGGAATGTCCCTGCTTTGCTTTGTGGCTGTGCTGATCTCCCTCTTCTCTTCCAGATGCTCAGGAGGCACCACTGACACCAGTCCAGGTGCTGACAACTCCCTCTGGAGAAACCCTGGTCTCAGTGGACACCCCCAAGGTGTGTCCTGGTGGTTTGGGGTGCTCACTCCTTCCCCTTGGCTCCCTGTGGACATGTGGAGCTGTTCCCAGTCACCCTGTTGGTTCCCTGTGGACATGTGGAGCTGTTTTCCGCCACCCTTTTTGTTCCCTGAGGACATGTGGAGCTGTTCCCAGCCACCCTTTTTGTTCCCTATGGGAGCTGTTCCCAGCCATCCTGTTGGTTCCCTGTGGATGTGTGGAGCTGTTTCCAGCCACCCTGTTGGTTCCCTGTGGAAGCTGTTCCCAGCCACCCTGTTGATTCCCTGTGGATGTGTGGAGCTGTTCCTCATCACCCAGCCCAGCCCCTGCCATGGGAAAGGGTTCCTGATGTGGGTTGTGGCCACCTTGGGAATCACCATCTCCTGACCAGCCTTTCCTGGCCCTGGGGGTGCAGCTTTCACCTCCAGCCTCCTGTGGGACACAGATGCTGTGAAGCACCACCAAGGTGGAGGAGAGAGGTGACAGGAAGGTCCAAGAGGACACAGGGTGGTTGGGTTTGTGTCTGCCCCTCCCCATGCCCAGCAGGATTTCCATCTCATCTCAAGCTGAAGCCAAGGAGACTCTGGAGTGGGGGGAAAGTGAAGCGCTTTCCCTAATCGAATCACACGCCAGCGTCACTTGTAAAGCTCTACAAAGCAGAAAGGACTTGGCAGCCACTGAACCACAAACTCCTGCTCCCTCCCCAGTGCCTTGTGGAGATCCTGCCTCTCTTCTCCATGAGCTCAGCCTGGGAGGGAGCCAGGACTCAGAGACCCCACCTGGTTCCCCACACCAGGTATCCCACAGGCTGGAGGATTTGGGGATATGGAAATGGTGTCTCCATCGCCTTGGGGTGTTCATCTTGGGGTGTTCTGCCCTCTCTGGTCATGTCCCTGACAGGGGATGCATGATGTCCTGCTAATTGAGGGGGTCTCCTCCATCCTCAGCTCCCATGAAGGTGCTGCATCTTCTCCTGAGTCCCCAAGCATGGAATGTGCCTCCTGTTTGGAGGTGAGGGGCAGGACAGTCCCTTGCCTTCACCTCCCTGCCCTGAGCTTAACCTGGGGAGCCCCAGTGTGGGCTGGGGGAGCCCATGGAGAGGGGGAAGGAAGGGAAGGTGCTGGCTGTTCCACCCTCAGGGAGCATGGGAGGAAATCAGCAGGGAATCACAGAATCATGGGATGGTTTGGGTTGGAAGGGACTCTAAGGATCACCTTGTTCTAAATGGGCAGGGACAGCTTGCACTGGACCAGGTGGCTCCAAGCCCTGTCCAACCTGGCCTTGGACACTTCCAGGGATGGGGCAGCCACAGCTTCTCTGGGCACCCTTTGCCAGGGCCTCCCCATCCTCACAGGGAAGAATTTAAATCTTGCATCTCCTCTGAATCTCCCTTCTTTCAGGTTCAAACAGTTCCCCCATGTCCTATCACTACTTGCCCAGTGAAGCTGGCCCATGGCAAACTGAGGGGACATGCCCAGGTGATCCAGGTGTCCCCCAGCAACAACCTACCTGTCAAAATACACTGCTCCACCTGTTTTTTCCTGTTTTGCAGGAAAACCTGCTCTGCCCTCCCACCCTTTTTCTGCCCTGTGTAGAGAAGTAAATTCCTTGTCCTTTTCAGGCAGCATCCAGGACTTCTCCGTGGCAGGAGCTGCATCCTTGCAGCAGGTCTGTCAGCAGGAATTTCTGCAGCCTCCTCTGGTGCTCCCAGAGCTCTCAGGTGAGGAAATCATCAGCAGTAGGGGAAAAAAATGAAATGAACCACGGCTAACTCAGTGTTTACTTCGTGCCTGGTAACAACAAACTCCCTGTTAAAATTCCCTCTTTACAAAAAGCAGAGGGATTTCAGCCTGGCTGCATTCCCAGAGGAAGGAAGAGGATTTTTGTGGGGCAAGAGGAGACATGGCAGGGTGAGCTGGTGGGGAGGGAGTGCCAGGGCATCTGGGCAGCAGCATCCCAGGGAAATCAGAGCTCTCTGCAAGGCTTTTCCATGCTGGGAAAGCCCTTCCCAGTGCTTTGACCCCACGTTATCAGCAGCTTTGCTGTGTATCTCCTCTTTTTCCCCTGTGTGCTGGTCTTCAGGCACTTTCTCCTTCCTAATGCCTGATTAAGTTGGCAGGACTGTTTGTCCTGATAGCACAGCTATGGATAATGCCATGCAAATTGCCTCCAAGACCCCTGAACTCCCAAATAAAATAGCACCTCTGGCTACCCCTGGCTGCAGCCTTTCCAGCTGACCACAGCTGCAAATAACATCTGAGGGCTTGAAAGAACAAGCTCTTAAAAAAAAAAATAATTTTTGTCCTTCTTCCCACTGATTGAAATTTTCTTTGTACTGTAAAGATGTTTTGATAAGTTGGTGCCAGCAAGCTCAGCCTTATCCCAGATCACTGAGATATTTAGTGAGGAGCAAGGTCTGAAAGGAATCAACAGAGGATGTTCCAGCCCGCCTCAGGTCTGCTCTGCCTCCAAAGGAAGTTTGGGTGGGGAAAGGACCCACCCCTCCCATGACGGTGTGGTCAGAGCTGAAGGGCACCATGACCTTGAATCCTGAACAAGTGAGTCTTTGTCTCACCTCCTGATGAAGCTTTGGGAGTTCCCTCTGTTTATTATTCATCTGATTGCCATCTTTTTTTAACGCTTTCATGCACCCCCTTCCTCCTGCCACTGCCTGAGACCCCAGTGTCCAGCCAGGTGAGGTCCCATCCCGCCAGTGGGATGTGCTGGTCCTGCAGCACCCCTGAGCTGGGAGCAGTGCCTCCCTTTGCCTGGAACCCTTTCCCACGTGCCATCCTATAGAGTATTAATCCCAATATTTCCAGGTGGGACATGCCTGGCCTCATCTGGCCCTTGCTGCTGGACCAAAGGCGGCAGCTGTGGTGTTTCACCTCAGAGATACCTTTGGCAGGCTGGATGCTGTAGCTGGCACTCTGAACAAATCCAGGCATAGTAGGAACTCAGTTTACCTCTGGTGGAAAAGGTTCAGGCGACGGTGAAGAGAAAAGAGAGGATTCTATTGTAGAGTTTTAATCCAGAGTTTATTCCAGGATGGTAGACCTCTGAATCTGGTAACAGCTCCCAACAGAATCCCAACCGCATGGTCTCATCTTCTTTTAAGCCCCGGGGACAGGGGGAGGGGAAGGGACAGGTGAGGGCCAACCAGGTGGGAGGAGGAGAAGGCTCAAGGGATATAGAATCACAGAATCACAGAATCACAGAATTTCTAGGTTGGAAGAGACCTTCAAGATCATCGAGTCCATCCCATGTTCTAACACCTCAGCTAGATCATGGCACCAAATGCCACATCCAGTCTTTTTCTAAACGCATCAAGGGATGGTGACTCCACCACCTCCCTGGGTAGATGATTCCAGTATTTGACCACTCTTTCTGTGAAAAACTTCCTCCTTAATTCTAGCCTGTATCTCCCTTGGTGCAGCTTGAGACTGTTAGACTGATAGATGCTTGGACAGGCCAATGAGCCTGGACCTGAGGGGCACCTTTTGAACTTCTGCCAACCACATGACGCCCTTGCTGGAATGTTAAGATTGATGGACAGCTCTTAGCAGGAGGGCAAAGGGGAAAGGAGAGGTTGGCACACCTGAGGGGTTGGGATAGGTGAAACAGGAAATGGCATCACACTGCAACACCATCCCCTTCCCCTTGGCTGCACCCAGCCCCTCTGGGCTGGAGCCCGCCCGGTGCAGTCCTCACACCCCGGGTCGGCTGCTGGGAGCGGTCCTGCCGCGCCGGGAATTGGATTGACACCTTCACGCCTGGCCATTAGAGGGAAAACGAGGGCTAGTACGTAAACACCTGGGAGGAAAAACAGCCCTTTGCCTTAATGATAGTTTATCATGTCATATTTTTCTCAAATGGCGCAACGGGGGTAAGTGAACCCTTCATTTGCATGGCTTTAATTCGTATTTTGAATACCAGACCGCCTTAAACGCTGCCCAGTTTAACCCACCCGCTCTCGCTCGTTTTCCACACTCTGCTTCCCAAAGCAGGCACTTTGAAATTGCTCTCATCTGGCCTGATCCAGCTGGAAAATACCTTTTTTGTCCTGCTTTATTTTCCCAGAGCTCTTACCCCCCAGTGCCAGCACTGCTGGGTTTGCATCAGGTGCATCCCTTCTCCAGGCTTCACTCCCTCGACAGCAACTGGAAATGAGATTTTTAAATTATTTTTTTTCCTGCTCTTCAGCCTTTTCCGGCACATCCCACTGCTCTGTAAATACTGGCTGAAGTGCAGCCGAGTGTGGATGCTTGAGGTAGCACTCAAGGCAGCTGCACCACCACGGATGTGCAGGTGGCCTGAGTTCTTCCTGGTTTTTGGGGATGCCTCTGGCTGAGGGAGAGGGTGGGAGAAGCAGCTTGGACAGTGGCAGGTTTGATTTTTAAATAAACTGTGAAAGGAAGTAGCATCCTTAACTAAAGATCAATCTTTCCTTGTGTAATTAATTTTGACACAATAAGTCATATACATAGAGCCAAGGATTTCTAATTCTTGAGGCTCAGAAGATGCCTTGGGAAGGTGAGGAACCCACTGTTCCCACTGTTCCAAGGATTATTTGAGGATGATCCCATAAATGTGCCTGGTATAGCTTTTTGAGTATCTTTGGGGTTGGCCAAACATCCACTGGTACACCAACCAAGCAGTGGAAAATGGTTTCTTGGGGGTCGTGTTGGACAAACATATGATACCCAAACCTGAAGCATTAACTAAAGTCACCCAAACATTTCTTTTAGGTTGGCAAACTCGCAAGAGCTCATGACAGCTCTGCAAGGTTCTCCAAGGTGGATTTTCATTCTTTTGGGTGACAGCTTGCATGCAACACCCTGACTGAACAACCTGTGCCTCCTGCCAGGGTTTGCACTGCAAGGTGGGTTTTCATTTTTGGGTGGCAGCTTGCATGTAGCACCCTGATTGAACAGCTTCTGCATCCCACCAGGGTTTGCACTACAAGGTGGATTTTTAATTTTGGGACGCAGCTTGCATGCAACACCCTGATGGAACAGCCCTGTATCCTGCCAGGGTTTGCACTGCAAGGTGGGTTTTCATTTTTGGGTGGCAGCTTGCATGTAGCACCCTGATGGAACAGCTTCTGCATCCTGCCAGGGTTTCCACTGCAAGGTGGGTTCTCATTTTTTTGGGTAGCAGCTTGCATGCAACACCCCAATGGAACAGCCCTGTATCCTGCCAGGGTGGCAGGATTTCATGCAACACCCCAACTGAGCAGCAGGATTTTCATTTTTTTGGGTGGCAGCTTGCATGCAACACCCCAACTGAGCAGCCTCTGCACCCTGCCAAGGGTTTGCCCTCGCTCTGAGGGCTCGGGGCAGGCCGAGCCCTGGGATCCAGCCTGTGGCTGGAGCAGCTTGCCGAGCCCGGAGAGCTCCGGCGCCAAACGCGCGGCCGCGGCTGCAGCGGGCTGGCAGCGAGGCACAGGCTGTAATTACTGCCAGGGCGCCTTCCCCCCACTGCCCTAGCCCGAGGAGCTGAGCAGCTGCCAGCAATTAAAACTAGTTAGCAGTTCCCAGGATGTTTTAACCATTTCTAGGCGGCCGTGGCAGCCCCTCCTTCCTCAGCAGAAAAGAGCGGCTCTGGTTGGCACTCTGATGGCACAGACACTGCTGAGTGTGTGGCTTTGCTGAGTTTGGGGGGCTCTCTCTCCCTCAAGAAAGCATTTCTGAGTCCTTTTGGCCTCCCCCCCTTCCTCCACTGAGCCAGGATGGGGTTTAAACCCATTCTGAGGAGGGACTCAGTAGCTGGAAAATTGCAGCCCCAGCAAAGCTGGGAGGTTGTTTACAATTCTTTATAAGGACAGAGATTTGGGCATATCATGGAATGGTTTGAGTTGAAAAGGACCTTAAAGATCATTTAGTTGCAACCCCCTGCCATGGGCAGGGACACCTTCCACTGTCCCAGGCTGCTCCAAGCCCTGTCCAACCTGGCCTTGGGCACTGCCAGGGATCCAGGGGCAGCCACAGCTGCTCTGGGCACCCTGTGCCAGGGCCTGCCCACCCTCACAGGGAAAAAATTCCTTCTCACATCTCCTCTAAATCTCTCCTCTTTCAGCTGAACACCATTCCCTTGTCCTTGTACTATCTGCCCCAGTAAAAAGTCACTCTTCTTCCTTTTTATTAGCCCCCCCTTAAACCCCAAAGGCCACATATCAAGAAGCAGTTGCAGGATACCTCCCTCAGAGTGTGAATTTCATCTTTTATTACTCGTGTGTGTCTGCATCTGTTATTTTTATGCTCCTGCAGGTACATCCTGCAGCCTGGATTTTAATGCCCATTTTTGGGGGGGGAGGTGAGAGGAGGGGTACGAGAAAGGTGGAGAGAGACTTTTAAAAAGAGTGTGTGGTAAAAGACAAAGGGGGATGGCTTCAAACTGAAACAGGGCAGGGTTAGATGGGGGTATTACAAAGGAATTGTTCCGTGTGAGGGAGGGAGGTGAGGCCCTGGCACAGGTTGCCCAGAGAAGCTGTGCCTGCCCTATCCCTGGAAGTGCCCAAGGCCGGGTTGGACGGGGCTTGGAGGAAGGAGATGATCTCGCAGTGCCTTCCAACCCAGCCCGTTCCCGGCGCTGTGCCAAGAGCGCAGCAGGACGCTGCTCTCACGCCTTACAGAATTTCCGCGGGGGGCTCGGGGGGGTCCCGGCTCCGCTGGCGTTGCGCGGCTCCCCCTGGTGCCCGCCAGCCCCGCTGCACAGCAGCTCCCATCCATCCACCCATCCATCCCTCCATCCCTCCATTCATCCCCCGGGATGCCTGCGCTGGCCCCGCGCATCCCGGGCTGGGCCGGGCGGGGCGCGGCTGAGCCGGGGCTCCGCTGCTGGCAGAGCCCGCCCCGGGCCCGCCCCGGCCCGCCCCGGCCCGCCCCGCCCGGCGCCGGGCAGCCCGGCAGTGTGGCGAGGCGGGCGGGCAGCGCTCCGCTCCCGGTGCCGCTGCCGATCCCGCTGCCGCCATGCCGCCGCCCTCCCTCCTCCTCCTCCTCCTCTCCTTCTTCCTCCCCGCGCTGCTGCTCCGCCGGGCGCTGGCCGCCGCAGGTAAGGGGGGGGGGGGGCACAACTTTGGGGGGCTGTGGGGTGGGCGGCATCTCCCCTAAAAAAGTTCACTGCGGTTGAGGTGCTCGGCCTTGGGACGCCGACTTGGTGTTTTTATTTCTTTTTTTTTTTTTTTTGATATAAAGGTGGCGAGGTTGGCATGCTCCCGGGGAGGATGATGCGCTGGGTGGCAGCGCTCCCTGCTCCTCGGGGGATGCTCCGCGGGGATACGGGGCTGGCAGCGCTCCCCGCTCCGGGGGGGATGCTCCGGGGGATGCGAGCTGCCAGCGCCGCTCCCTGCCCGCCTCGCCGTGCCGCTTCCTTATATTTCTCTCTCTCTGTGTACATATATATATATATATTTATTTTTCTTGGCAAAAGCAAAACAAACCCAGCCCTGTTTGTAGTAGCGCCGGCTGTGATTCCCCGGCAGGTCAAAGAAGTAACTATTCAGCCTGGTTTTTTTAAATTTTTTTTTTTTACTGATTATTATTATTAAATCTGCATTTTTATAAGCTGAGCGATTGATGGCCGGGCAGCCGAGTGGTCTTTTCCTATGGCTGTTCAAAGTTTCCTGTGCGCAGCCCAATCTTGTGATTGAGATGCACTTAAAATCCAGCCCTTCCGTTAGCAATCCCTGCCACAGACAAGAAACAGAGGCACGTCTCTCCTGCTGCCCTCTCTCGTTAAGACTCCTGCGATCAAACTCAGCCTTTCCTCCGTATATTCCCCCCCACATCCACTCCACAACTCCTGGACATCCTCAGCACTTTGTCCTTTGTCATCCTCCGGCGGTGGCAGAGCACAGCCGCTCGCGTTTCTTCTCCGCGTGTAGAAAAATGTGCTCGAGTGTAGAGCTCAGCAGGGCAGCCCTGTAAAGTTTGATGGTTTTTTGGAGGCTGGCAGAGACCGTGAGCGTGTTGGGCAAGGTCGTTATCCCGGCGGGAATTCGGGATCTGTCGCTCCCCGCAGCTCCCGGCGAGGGTTTGAGGACGCGTCGCGAAGCACAGATCGTTCTTGTTAAGGAGTTGAAAGCGTCTCCTGACGAGCTGATTTTCTAGGAAAATGAACCAAGCCTTCTTTTCTGAAGCGTAATTAAGGTGACGAGGAATTTTTAGGGAGGGAGTCTAATTAGATTAATATTTTTTCCGCCTCCGCCGCACAAAGATCCAGTATATTTCGGCAAATGGGGAACAGGAATGGCACTATTGATTTATCTAGGGGCCCGGACCTTGCTGCAGCAGCGTCCTCCAGCCAGAAGGAACTCTCTCCCTCGGTGGGAAGGGAGAGGTTTGAGAGCTGGCAGCTCCTGCTTGCCTGGGAGAGGTGCTGTGGGGATGGGCAGCGAGGGGCTCGGGGGCTCTGCACAGCACCGGGGCTTTGGGAAACCTGGATTAGCCAGACTGGATTAACCAGGCTGGATTAACCAGGCTGGATTAGCCAGGCTGCTGTTGGTCAGGGTTTAGCCAAGCTTTCCGTGGATGCTGAGGGGAGTTGGGGGGGATATCACTGTGTTTGTGCCTGGCTCTGTCCTCTTGTTTTTGTGTGAGCCAAGTTCATGCAGGGGTTGAAATAAAACTGGGCAGGAGGAAGGGAGGGAATGAAGAAGGAAAAAAACAAGTTAAACCTGACCCACCTGGCTCAGTTTGAGTCTGGGGAGCTCTCTCAAGGCACTATGCTGCTAATCTGGCATATGTACGTGTGTGTATAATAAAGTTTTTAGCTGGAGAGCTATAATTAGGGTTTCTCCAGGAGAGTTGTGTAGTGGTGGCATGTGATGGTGCAGAGGAGGGAGCTGAGATGGGTGCTCAGTCTGGGTGATCATCCACTCCCTTCCCCATCCTTGCCTGGCATTTAGAAGAGGCAGAATTGTTTTCACCCAGAGTTGTTTTCACCCAGATATGTTTTCACCCAGAAAACAATTTTCTCTTTCAATACCAAAGAATGCACATGCTGTTTGTGTCGGGTTTTGCAGTGTGTGGGGGTAGAAGTGTGGTTTTGGAAGGGGGTTTGAAACCCAGAAAGCATCTGGTCCACTCATCCATCCCCAGGAGCGCTGCTGGGTGGGGGAACCCAGCTCCCAGCGTGTCCCTTAGCCTGGGGCTTCATCCTGCTCCTCTGGGTAGGAAAACAATTTGGGGGGAGGATTTGGAGCTTGCTTGAAGGTCTTTCCCTGTGGGGCTGCACAGAGGGTGTAAGAAAACAATTTGGGGGGAGGATTTGGAGCTTGCTTGAAGGTCTTTCCCAAGGGGCTGCACAGAGGCTGTAGGAGAGCAGCTGAAATCCAGAGGGTGACGCTGGAGCTGGGGACTCGGCTGACAAAGGTGTTTTTGGACAGCTGTCATCCTGCTTCAGGAACGTCCTTCCATCCTTCTGCCCTGCCAGCAGCAGGAAAACACCCAGGGCTGGGGGGTGGAGGGGGGATAGCAGCACTGCTGTCCCCCAGCAGCATGAGGACATGGGTGGCAGGAGGCTGCCTGCCTGCTGCTGCCAGCCTGAGCAGATGGCTGGGGAAAAAATGCTCCTGGACCTGTTGCCTATCAAATCCTGCCCTTTGGAGGTGGAGGCTTGAGGACAGGGGTGTGTAGAAGGATCTGCTTGGGGTTTTTTTGTCTCCTTCTCCTTCAGCTGCTTTGTTGTGGAGCCCTCTCTCTCTCTCTCAGAAGCTGGTGCTCTCTGTGCCTGGTAGCAGCAGAGGGAAATACTGAAACAACAACAAAAAAAGGAGTGAAATGGAAAAAGACTGCTTTGGAGGGGGCAGAATCACTTGGAAATGGTAGTTGTAGGGGGCAGGGAGGAAATCCAGCTTGCATTTACTCTGCTTAGAAAGAAAAAGCTGACCCTGTAAGGAGCTTGGAGGGTTCAGCTGTGTCCTTCATCTCTGTATGGTCCCCCGGGTCCCTGGGGTGCTGGTTCCCTTTCCATCCCTGTCCTAGTCCAATAGGAATTATATATATATATATATATAAATATGTAAAAACCAGATCTGTATTTTGGGTCAGTTAAGTGAGCCAAGATGCTGCAAGGAGCTCTGCTTCCCTTCCATTTCCAGCAGTGGCATCCCCATGGCTTTCTCCCTCCCATTGGCATAATCCTGGCAGCCCTGTGGGGTTTTGGGAGAGTCCTGAGCTGGGCTTTGCTGGGCAAAGCCAGGCTGGCAGGCCAGTGCCAGGCCAGGAATGCTGTGAGGTGAGGACAGAGGGGCTGTGTGGAGTCTGAGGAGTTCATTACAGCAGATGTTGGTGCCATAAAGCCACAGGTTCCTGCTGTTTCCTATTCATTTATATCTTCCCAGCTTTAGCAATGCTAATGTGAATGAAAACATTTCCTGGGGGGGCTGGGGGGGGGGAGATAGGGAGATAAATCATCAGCCCATTCCCTCTGCCCCCTTCCTGCCATCCCACGCATGGGAAGGGGGGATTAACAGGGGTGCAAGGGATGCCTGAGCTGCTCAGTGGCTGCCATCAGCTCCTCCGTGGCAGTTGGAGGCCCACTGGCTTCAATTTTTTTCCAAATTACAGCTTTGCAGATTATGGAAAACCAATTTTATGGTTTTCCATAATCTGCAAAGCTGTAATTTGCTGTAATCAGTTGTATTGTGCAAGCCACCCCTGCCGGTGAGTCAGAGCACGGTGGCACCGAGCTGACACAGCCCTGGCCCTTGGGATGCTGGGCTCTGTGCAGGGGATCTGGGTCTGCTGAACACTTCCAGGAGTCTTAACCCTCCTGAAAGTGCTCAAGGCCAGGTGGGATTGGGTCCTGGTCCAGTGCAAAGTGTCCCTGCCCTTGGCAGTGAGGCTGGAATGAGATAAACTTTAAGGTCCCTCCAACCCAAACCAGTCTGTGACTCACTTCTGTTCACCTTGGGCTGAGGGGAGCCTGGGTGATCCTTCCCTGGCTGTGCCAGAGCCTTAAGGAAGCATTGTGTGGGCTGTGTCTCCAAAAAGCAGAGCCCTTGTGGTGAACCAGCAGCTTCTGAGGGATGTCTCCCCTCACATTAGGCTGGAGAAAATCCTGTGTGACCTGCACTGGGGCCGGGAATTCACCTTGGGCTGAGGGGAGCCTGGGTGATCATTCCCTGGCTCTGCCAGAGATGAGGGCCTTAAGGAAATGTTGTGTCAGCTGTATCTCCAAAAAGCAGAGCCCTTGTGGTGTTCCAGAATCAGTGAACCAGCAGCTTCCAAGTGATGTCTCCCCTCACATTAGGCCGGAGAAAATCCTGTGTGACCTGCACTGGGGCTGGGAATTCCCCTTGGGCTGAAAAGAGCCTGGGTGATCCTTCCCTGGCTCTGCCAGAGCTTAAAGAAACATTTTGTGACCTGTATCTCCCAAAAGCAGAGCCTTTGTGGTTAACCAGAGACTTCTGAGTGATTTCTCCCCTCAGACTAGGCCAGAGCAAATCCTGTGACCTGCACTAGGGCTGGGAATTGAGCAGCTCTGGCTTGGGAGAGGTAGAGAAAACCCAGAGAAAAGCCCAGAAAGCTGCTCTGATGTCTGGTTTCACAGCAGACATTCATTAAACAAATAAGAATTTGGCCATCAATCCCCAGCAGAGACGGGCTGAAACAGGAGGAGAGAAGACACCGAGGCCTCCACAGATGCTCCAGCCAGGCAGGCAAGGGAAGGAGGCCTGGCACAGCCCATGGGAAGGTGGGAAGCAGAGCTCACACAGCACACAAACACATTTTATTCCTCTCAGGCTGTAGGACACCCTGCCTGTGCTGAGCATGATGGTGAGGTCCCTCCCCAGGACCTGTCTCGGTGGCATCCTGGAGGCCTGGCCGGCTGAACCCCCTCGGGAACCCTCCATGAATCCTCCCTCTCCATCCCTGCAGGCTTGGCTGCATTTTTACTCTCAATAAAAACCTAAAAAAATTTAGGAGTGTGGGCTCACTGTGTTCTTCTCCCTGCATGGGGCCTGATGCTGCTGCTCAGGGTCCCAGTAAAGCATTCCTGCCCTCGGACGGGGCAGCCTGCAGAGCAAAGCATCCCAAAGGCTGCTGCACCGGGAATTATTTTTGAAGCCTCCTGGTTTTTCGGAGGCCTGACTCACGGCACAGGAATGCGCTGGGCTGGCAGCCCCAGACCTGCTCCTCAGCCAGGGGAAGAGCTGCCGTCTCCTCCTCCTCCTCCTCCTCCTCCTCCTCCTCCTCCTCCTCTGGAGCCCGTTCCCCTTCCCAAACCGCTGGGCTGGGCTGGTAGCAGCCACGTGTTTGCTGAGCTTGGATTTTTAGGGGATTTTTTTTTTCCATCCCTCTCCTATTTGCCTTTTTTTTTTTTTTAAAGGGGCTCAACCTCTTTTTAAAAATTTTTTTTAATTTTTATTGGGCTCAGCACCTCTGCTGAGGGAAAGGCAGAGATCAAACGCCAGCCAGGCTGGGAAAAGCTGGGTGAAGCCACGCTGGAAAACGAGGAAAGGGAAGGGAAGCAGGAATTATTTAGCACGGGGCTTGCTCCAGCGTGTCCTGCACTCTGCCTTTAATCTCCTGCGAGTCCCTCCCTGCCTCAGCCCGGGTCTCCTCTGCTCCCTTCTGCCTGGGGTGGCTTCTCCCACTCTTAGGGAGGCTGATCCCAGTTCCAGAGGGCTCCCCCAGACCCACACAGGTGGGGTGTAGCTGGGTCAGGTGTGTAGTGAAACACCTGGGCTGGTGGGGAACACCTGGGCCTCCTCCCCTAACTGCTGTAACTGGGGGTGTTGGAGCTGTAAGCTTGAAACCAAACTGCTGATGGCTGGGGAGGTGTCCTGGTCAAGGGACAGCAGTGACAAGTTTGTGTTTTTGCAGCCAGCCCAATCTTTCTCCATGGAGAAAGGGAAGAAGCATAGAAGCAAAGCAAGCCCCGTGTCACCACCATGCTCAGCACAGGCAGGGTGTCCTACAGCCTGAGAGGAATAAAATGTGTTTGTGTGGTGTGTGAGCTCTGCTTGCCACCTTCCCATGGGCTTTGCCAGGCCCCTTCCCCTGCCTGCCTGGCTGGAGCATCCTTGGTGTCTTCTCTCCTCCTGTTTCAGCCTCTCTCTGCTGGGGATTGATGGCCAAATTCTCATTTGTTTAGTGAAACATCCCCTTTTCGGCTAATTCCTTGCTGTAAGGAGGAGGAATTACCAGGTCCCAAGCCTTGGGAATGGCTGTGAAGCCATGTGGGGTATGAGCATGGGGATGGCAGTGGCACTGGAGGCCCAAAATTGGCCTGTGACCCTGGCACTCGAGTTTATCCAAGAGAAATATAAATCAGGAGCTGCATCCCACTGCTTGATCTGGGTGGATGTGGCTGACAGAGTCCCCCAGCATTTAAAAATAAAATGTTTTTGAGCTATTTTTCCTGTTTGGCCTTGCTTGCTGTGTAAGTTCAAGGCAGTGCTGGTGTGTTGTGTTGTTTGTTGTCGGTTTTTTATACCCTGGGCGGTGAAGGGTGTGAATTGAGACACTCACTACTTATATTATTACTGAAGAGCAGTAATATACCTGAAGAAGAAAAGCGAGCAGAGCTTTTCTGTCCTGGAATTCAAGGTCTGGGCTGTCCCTTTCTCCAGGGAAGCAAGTCCCTTCAGGAAAGGAGGAAAACCTTATGGATTTGGGGAGCATTTTGTGTAATACCTGTACACACACACACACACATACAGCACAAGCTGCCCTCGCTTCTCTCCCCAAATTATTCCCACATCTTTTGGGAATGACAGAGGAGGAGGAAAAGGGCTGGTTTGTACCACGAGTGATCCCTTCCCAGCTGGATTCCCCAGGGCTGTAAGCACAGGCTGTCAGCCCAGTTGTGGTGGAGCCAGACACAAAAGTCACATCCCAGCACCTCTCCCGCTTCTGGGGGGTCCTGCCAGTGTGGTTTCCTTCAAGACCCTATGAATAACCTTTGCTCCCCTCCTTCACAAGCCTGCACCCAGTGTGAGAGCTGAGGGATTGTTTCCCTTTGAAAGAGCGTGCAAAATCTCATTTTGGGATGTTTAATGCCAGTTAGATCCATCTGCCTCCCTCTCCAGTGGAAGGAGAGCCCAGGACTTTCGAGATGGGTGGGCTTGGGGACTCTGTGGGAATGATGCTGGGGGCATCATCTGAGCATCCCTGCAGGTACAGAATGCTAGGTGTGGGGAGTGGAAAAAAGCTTTTGTGGAGGTGGGGAAATACTCTTGGAGGTGATGTTGCTGCATGTGACATCATTTTTGGGTGCTTTGTCTTGTGCTAGGGATGAGGTGCAGCACACCTTGGATGTGTTGAGCCAAAGGCTGTGCAGGTAAAATGTGGGTGGGAGGTGGGGAGTGCTCCTTCCTGGAAGGCACCATGGTGCTCCTCCCCACCAGGCATCCCTCCCTTCTGGAGCTGTATGGAGAGAGATGTGGTGGCTCTTCAGTGATGGGAGGTGAGAGCAAGGCTCTTTGCACCCAGACTTTGTCCTGCTGTTCCTTTGTGAAGCTCCTCTCCTCCCTGGGCGCTGCCACTGGCATGGAACTGACCCCTGTTTGCCCCCTTTGCCACATCAGCACCTCTACAGGTCCCATTTAGCCACTAAAACGGGGCAGTTTGGGCTGGGTTTACTCCCAGGTGTACCTGCTCCTCCTGGGGCAGTGGCAGGATGGAGGGGTGGGACATTTCCAGCCAAATGCAGGCTTCCCTGCCAGGTGGCTTGCAGAGGTGTGAGGCTATTAAAAGGGTTGTGTTGCACTGTGCAGCGTGGGAGTTCTCCTTAGGCAGGAGGTTGCAGAGCCCAGGAATTCCTCAGGACAGATTCCTGGGAGGAGGGACATGCCTGGGATGCAGCAGTGCTGGCAGCAGTGTCCTCAGAGCTTTCCAGGCTGTGAGGTTTGGGCCACATGCGAGGGCATCCACAGCAGTGGCTGAAGGCACCAAAGTGAGTGAAGACTTTGTTTCACTGACCTTCCAGTAGACTCCCATGGTGTCTAGGAACTGTAATTCCTGCTGACTGCTAGCTGGAGGACTGGAGCAATTGGGATGGAGAACAATGCCATGGCTGACAAGGTGGTGTTGGGTCAAAGGTTGGACTCGGTGATTCTGGAGGTGTTTTTTAACTTCCATGATTCATAGCAGAGCTTTGGAGGGTTTCATGGAGATGGGTGAAGCAAAGTTCTTCCACTGGGTTGATGGGCTGTGCCTCCCTGCCATCTTCAGGGGGTCTGGCTGCCCCTTTTGGGGTCTGTGAGCAGGGGCTGCTCTCCCCCATGGGCTGTCACCATCCCACACCATCACCCAGCTGCCTTATTGGCTCCATCTGTTTGGGTTGGCCTGGAGAACAGAAGGGAGGGTGTTTTCCAGCAGCTAGAATGTGGTTGCTATTTAAAACAACCAAAAAAAAAAAAAAAAAAAAGAGAGAGAGAGAAAAATGCCGTCTGCTGCCTGCTTTTTGTCCGTGGAACCAAACAAGCATCCCCACCCTCACCTGGAGGGGCATCTCATCTCTGAGGGCTTTGCAGGGCCCTGCAAGCCAGGGCAGTAATTAGTGCTGGTGTCAGGGAGGATCCTGCAATGTGGCCGTGCTGTCTGCCCTGGGGCTGCTGCTGCCTTTGGGGTGGCCACTGCCCAGGTGTGGGATCCCAGCACCTCCCTCCACCCCTGTTTATCCCAAACAAGGGGTGCAGCCTTTGCCTCCTCGCTGCCACGGCTGGTTTGGCAGTTGCTGGAGGGTGCTACGGTATTCCTGCACTGGAATATTACTTTTGAAGGTTTTTCTTTCCCCCTTTGACAGATGTGAAATGTAGAGACAGGCTTAAAATGAAAGCATGGCTCCCAGAGTCCAATTACACAGCAATTAAAAGTAATCAGCGGTCTGGGTCGCTGAGCTGGAGAAGGGGTTCATGGAAGGGTTTTCTCTGCCAGCTTATCTTGGAGAAGCTTAAATGTCCTGTCTCTTCTGCTGTCTGGGCCCTGGCTGGGGGGCATCTTCACAGAGTAGGTTGAGCATTGCTGGAAATCTGAATTAGGCTGGGATTAAGCTGTTCCCAGTGCTCCCAGCTCCTCGCTGGGGCTGTGGCATCCCTACCCTGCTCCCTGGGCTCTCCCCTGAGTTCCATCAGTCTGTTTTGGGGCATTTGGTGATGTGGTGTCACTGCTGGGTGCACATTGTCATTCCTGGGGCCACTCTGGGCTGGAAGGAGGAAGAGGAGGTGGCACTTGGGGCTCCCCTGCCAGCTCCATCCAAGCACGTCCCCCAGGCCTGCAGTTCCTGCCATCCTCCCCTGTCTTTAGGAGGAGATGCTGACTCAGTTGTGGAAGCAGGTTTTCCTGCAGGATGTCTGATTCCCCTGCACATCATTTTGGCTGCTTTTCTGCAGCCAAAGCCTTGCAAGCGCCTCCTTCCGCGCTCCGGCGTCGGTGCTAACGGGATTTGTTACAGGAGAGGGGATTTGGCTGGGGAGCTGCTCGGGTGACTGGGATCCTGAGTGTGATGAAGTGGGGTGTGGGCTGCCAAGGGCTATAAAACTCTTTTCCTCCCCCTTTTCATTCCCTCTTTTCTTTTTTTTTTTTCCATGTGTGTCTCTGCTTTATGGTTTGCTACTGGTGAATGACTCGGTTTGGATTTAAGGACTTAGAGCCTCGTGGCTAATCCCTATCCTGGCTTGTGGATCCTTTGGATACCTTGATATACATAAAATACATATGATATATATGTGTGTGTATATATAAAACAAGGCATCAAGGCACTTATTTCATATTTCTAAAATTTATACACCAAGATAAAAAATGCTGGCTGTGCCCAAAGCTGGAAAAGCAAGATCCAAAAGCTGGGAAGAGGGTTGGGTTTTGCTTGGGCTGAGCAGTGACTAACCAGAGCTGAGCTTTTAAAACAAATGCTTGGGATAAACTGGTTATGCAAACTGGGGCGAATTGGGCAGGTTCCTTTGTAGTTTATAGCAAAACTCCAGGAGTCTGGGGCGTGTTGGGGCCGGTCCTGCCGGGGATGGAAAAACCCACATGCCGGCTTTGCCGATGGGGTCGCAGCCGACGGGGAGGCATCCTCAGGGATAAGGAGCAGGGGAAGCCACAGGTTCAGCTCTGTTCAGCTAAAACCTTGAGTAGCACCGATCCTAAGCACAGAACAGGTCAAAAATAGATGGCTTTTCTGCCTTTTTGAAGGGTGGTTTTTAATACCTGCTCAGAGGAATCCGTGCTGTGCTCGGCTCCAAGGAGCTGTCGGGCTTGCTGGTCCTGTGCTGCTGAAATTCAGCAATTCAGAGGATTTGGGGTTGTTTTTTTGCCTGGGACATGCAGGCATGCCAGCAATGCTCAGCATGCCTTGGGAAGGCTCTCAGGCTCACAGACCACAAGGCTTCTGGTTTCCATCACAGCAGCCGCTATTTTGGCCAGGGGCATCCATCCATCCATCCATCCATCCATCCATCCATCCATCCATCCATCCATCCATCCATCCATCCATCCATCCATCCATCCACCCACCCACCCACCCACCCATCCGTTTGTCTGTCCGTCCCACAGCCCTCCCAGGGCTCCTCTCCAGCGCGGTGCTTTGAGGACACTGGGATCAAGAAGGGGGTACAAGACCCCTTTGGGTGAATTTTCAACTCCACCCAGCCCTGTGGGCTGGGAGAAGGTGATGCCTGGCTTTTTGGAGAGGCAGGGTAATGCTCCATAAGAATCCCACTTGCTGCTTCCTGCTGGATCAGGCTTCTGGCTCAGCAAAGATCAGCTTAGGCTGCTGTAGTCATTTTGAGGGAGAAAAGCCTGGCTGCTGGATGGAGCAGAAAATTAGATGAAAACTGCCTTACAGGAAAATAAAAGATGATTTTTTGCATGCAGGGAGGGGAAAAGAGGAGGTGAAGTTGCTGCTTAACCCTGAACATCCTCTGAGCACTGCTGGACCCATTCACCATTCCTGCATCCTAAAGGATGCTGTTTCTGGCTTGTACAGAGGGATGAGGTTGGATGTGGGGCCCTGTGAGAAATGGACTTGTAAAGAATTTTTAAAATTTTGTAGAAAGCTTACACAGTCTTGTACAGTTGTATGTAAGCATTGAGATAAAGTGTGTTGACTTAGGAAGGTTATGGAATAAAGACGATATTGTTAAGCAAGGGATTGAATTAGAAATATGTTTTAATGAGTTTTAAAATATGGCTTTGTAAAAATATTAAACTAAATACTAAATACTAAGCTAAAATATTAAACTGAATACTAAACCAGGACAATTAGATATTTTAGAGAATTAGAATTGTGAAAGATGGGTTGTAGTAGGATGATGTGGGGTAAAAATATAGGTGATTGGTGTTAGAAGTAATAGTGGTGTGGTAAAATCAAATCTTCAATAAAACCTTTTAAAACACCTCTCAGTTGCTCCATCTCTGTAAGAGCTGGGAAAACCAACAGGACCTCAGTGGTCCCAGGCTGGCTGGGGAAGGAAAATCTTCCCTTGTAGAGCAAGTTCTTGCTGTGCTGCTCCCCCCTGCCTTTCCCTCTCCACTGGCTGTGTTTTCCTCAGTATTTATGGCCTGGCTGGAAGGAAGGGGACGCTCCAGCCGGGTTGTTAATGACCCCTGCACGGAACAGCAAAGCCCACTTAGCAGTCTCGGCCGAGGGGTTTTAGTGCAGCCTCTCTCCTTCCCTCGGAGATGGATGGATGGGAAGGACTGCCAGCACCATTCCTGCCTCGCAGAGAACAAGGGCTGGGGTTTGTGTGCCACGGGGAGGCGGGGGAAGGAGCCTGTGGAAAGTTTAGGGGGGAGAATTCAAACCATATGTTCCGCCCAGGGTCGAGTTGCAGAGCTAAAACCAGCAGGGAAGCCAAAGGAGCCGGAATCCTGCAGCTTGGCTGGGCTTTGCATCCCTGTAGGTGTGGGGGGGGAATCCAGTATGGCCTGCGCAAGGATGGTTTTATAAAATAAACCCTCCCTAAAAGATGATTTGGGTCCCGTGCCTAAACCCTCCCTAAAAGATGATTTGGGTCGCAATGCCTGGCACTCTGCTGTCCTGTGCTTTTAGAACTGGGGTCTTCAGGGCTGTTTCCAAGCCTTGGGGTTGCTCTAAATAATGCTGGGGGGGAAGAAGCTTGTCTGGGTTGTCCTGAGTTCGTGCTGTTTGCAAGTTTGATGGGAAGTCAAAGGAAGAAATTTCTGCCAGAAAGGGAGTGCCTGCAGCTCGCTGGAAAAGCAAGGGTGATGTGCCCAGCACCAAGGCTGCCCTTGTGCTCTCTTTCCAGCTACAGAGAGGAAAGTCAAAGTGGAAAAAGTTATGTGCAGGCAGCTTGTAGAGTTGTGGAGGCATCAGACCTGAGCGATCTGAGCTGGGTGAAAGTGCTTTGAAAAAGAAACCCAGAAGCAGGAGAAGCACCGAGGTCTCCCAGCAAACTTTTTGAGCTGGGAGATCTCTTTTGTTCCCCAGACTAAAGGCATGGAGACAATATCTGATTCCCCAGCCGGCTCCACGGAGCTGTTTGCAACCTGTCAGCTTGGAAACCATCTGCTCACAGCCCGTGGGGACTGTGCTGTATGTGGGACACAGGGGGAGGGAGGCTCTGCCGTGACCCCCGTGGGATCCAGCCCCTCTGCACCACCTTGTCCTCTGCCCCAAGAGGAGCTCCTGTGCCTAAAACGCCCAAAAATCCCCATGGATTTATCTTTGGGCCTGCTGGATTATTTTTTGTTGCTTGTTTGTTTGGGAAGGGGGGGCTGTTTCTTTTTTTAGCTTCATTTCCTAAAAAAAAAAAAAAAACAGACTTTTTTTTTTCCTTAGCTGCCGTGCTGTTTGTACGTCTGCATCCCTCTCCCTCTGATTCAGAAGAAGATGTCTCGTAATTAAGTGCCTGTCTGATTAGGAAATTAGCAATAAAGTTTTTATCTAGGGTGGTCGGCCAGTGAGAGGGATCTATTAATATCCCACTTAAAAACAACAACAAAAAAAAAACAACCCCAAAACATCAACAGCATAACACTTGCCACCTACTATTGGGGAACACAAATGCCATGTGGGAGGGAGGATTTGGAGCAGCAGATCCATGGGAAATCTGGCTTTGCTTTGCTGCTTGGGGGACCACGGTGTATGATCAGAGATGGGGCACCTGGAAATTAATGAAGGATTGAGGAAAATGCTGGAAAAACCTTAGGCAAGGTGAGGGAAGCGCTGTGGGCTGCTCTCAGGGCATGGCAAGAGGCACTTGTTGGCAGGTGACCTTAATTTGAAGGAAATGATCCTTTGCTAATGATGTTTGAGATGGAAGGGGGAGCAGGAGAGGAGCATCCCACGCCTGGGTTAGCAGGGAGAGGTGGGGAGGCTTCCTTCCAGCTCTGCAAGAAATCACCTGGCACGGGGGATGTGGGGCACTGATGGCAACCACAGGGCCCAAAGGTTGAAGGAGTTTGGGTTATCACAGACTTCTAGGCCAGGATTATCCTGAAGCTTTGGTTTTCCATGGTTTTGGGGAGCAGCAGCTCCTGGCCCCTCCAAAAATGGAGCACCAAGGAGAAGGATGGTGGGGGGAAGAGCATCCTCCACTGAGATGGTTTCAGCTGCTTCTCCAGGTGCTCAGGGTGTCCCCAGGGTTTGATCTGGCTGGTGTTTGTCCCTTGGGCAGTGCCACAATAAACCTGGCTCTTGCCTCATTGGGTTTGGGACACTCCAGCTGCCCAGGAGATGCTGTAATCCAAGAGGAGCTGAACCTGAGGGAGGACTGGGTGATGAAAGGAGTCCTTGTCCTATTGCAGACAATATTGCAGAGTCCCTTGGGTTTTAAAGCACATTCTTTGCAGAGACAGGCTCTTAATGCAGTGCAGGAGAAGGCTTGGAAAAGCAGGAGGAGGTTCTCAAGGAGCTGGTGGAAATGAGAACCTGGAGCTAGGAAAGCTGAAGTGTGCTTTCTTCCAGCACCAGGATGTTTATTGCAGATAATTCAGAGAGATGGCATCTCTTTTGATTAAAAAAAAAAAAAGAAAAACAACCTCTATTTTGAGACTGCTGAGAAAGTGACTGCCCCTTGTGATTTTTCACAGCTGAGATCATTTCTGGCTGAGTGAATCCACTCTGGAGGTTTTAGGCTCGATGTGTATGGGTGAGCTCAGAATCTGAATTTTTATGGGGTGTGGGGTAGGGGTAAATCTCTATCACTTTGGACCAAAAGATGCATCAGTGAAGAGAAGACTTTCATCCACTTTTGGGGTGAACTGTGATCAGGAGCTGCTGTGCTCTGAGGGAAAACAAGAAACGAGCGTTTGCTGAGAGCACATTAGCAAAAGCTGGAAGGAATTACTCCTCTTTTCAGAAATAGGTAATTCACATCATTTTGGGAGACACTGAATTTCAGCAGTGCTTATTCAGGCCCAGATTCAGTCTTGTTCCCTGGACTGCAGACTTTGGGAGAAGAAATTAAGTCTGAGGCAAAGCAGGCTGCCTGTGGGAGGGACCGAGGCTCAGAGCAGGGCTTTAATTTCAGCGGTGCAGCAGTGTAATAGTGTTGTTTATAAGCTTCTCTTGCCACATGAAAGCAACGTGGCATTATCCTGCTTGGCCCTAAAAGCAGGGAAGCAGCCAGAAGAGGCCTGATTACAGAGCAGCAGCTCTTTCTTCCCATCACTACAAAAGAATAGACAATAGAAAGCAGGATCCAGTTTTAGCTGCAGTAATGCAATGCCCTCCTTCTGGTGGTCATGTCACATGCTGCCTGAGTAACTCCCATCCTTGTTTTGCCTGGAAAACCAGCCTGGGAGGGAAGGAAGGAAGGAGGGAGGAAGCAATGGCTTGGGCTGGGTGATGCTGGGATCAAGTGCCCAGCTGTGGGTGGACCTTGTCTCTGTGGGGACCTTTGGGACCTTCAGCATCTGTGGGGACAGCAATGGAGGAAGGGGAAGGTGGTGGCCTTCAACATCTGTGGGGACAGCAGTGGAGCTGTGGAGCTGGTGGGCTGTTGGTTTTTGGGTCACCAGCCCTAGGAATGAGGGGTGCCTTGGGAGGCTGAGCCTGAGGCTATGGAATAGGAACTCACAAAATCAGCTTTGTGCTTGCTCCTGCCATGAGCTTCTTACCCACGTATGAGGGGGGCTAAGCCATCAAAAACATGGATTTGATTTTTTTTTCCCTCAAGGATAACTAACTTGATGGTTTTAAGGCATTTTGGAAGCAGCATGGGGGATGTTCCCAGCTTATTTTGTGTTGCTTGGCTTCCCCAGGTTGGGTGATCTATGTGGGTGATTGCTAAGGAGAAAGGGGACCCCTCTGAGGCCCTGTTGTCACCCCCATCATTGCAGGAGGTGTGGAGAAAATTCCAGCTGGAGATAATTTTTTAAAGTGGCCACAGGTCACAGCTGGCTTGCTTTGGGCTCTGGCATTTCCCAAAAAAGCTGGATGGGAAAGCAGTGCAGGGAAAAACCCACAGCAGAAACCTGACAGCTCTTTGTGCCTGGGACAAAGGGCTGGTTTGGAGTTACAGGGAAGAAAAGGAGCTGTGTTTGTGGAGGGAAAGGTGTTGTAAGATGGGTATTGGGACTGGGGGGAGCCAGATGAGGCCAGAATGAGAAAATACATTGTTGAGGATGATTGAGGATGCTGGCCCTGGGGAAATCTTTCACCAGCCTCCTGGTGCTGTGGATGCTGATTTCCCCACTTCTCTGCAGCTTTAAACATGCAGGAGACAAACTGTCCCTGGACACTGGAGTGGCAGGAGGTGGGTGCCCACTGCCAGCATCACAGGTGTGTGCTGGGGATGCCACCAAGCCCTGGAGCTGGGACTGCTCCCAGCCTGTGAGGGGTTTTAACTCCATTTCCCCCTCCTCACTCAGTCTGCAGTTAGGGGCACCTTTTATTACACCTTTTTTATGCCCAAGACTAATGGTTCAGCCTGAATACGTTATCAGAGCAGTGTCTGATAAGTTTTCTGCCTTGAAGCCCTGGGGAAGTGCTTGTTCAGGGCCACTGCAATAGATTTTCCTCTTCTTTCCCAGCTGCCTAAAAATGGTGTGATTTTTTTTTTTTACTTGCTCCTTAACTGAGCATTATTACTTTAATCAGTGGGAAGAAAAATGCAGGGCCCAGCCAGTGTTGTCCATAAAGGCTTGCAATGCCTCTTTGTGCTTTCATAAACCCACAAATGGCTGCTGATAGGAAAGAATGAATCCCTGATTGCTCAGATGGGCTCGGATCCTGTCAGGGAGGTGACAAGGGTGGAGCTGGTGGCTCGATCCCGGCTGTGGAGGTGATTGAGGCTGGTGGTGAAGAGGGTTTGATGTGGATGTGGAGCAGTGGAGGCACCAGGACGTTGTGGAGGGGGATGCAGAGGCCCCAGGTGAAGTCTGGAAGACAGGAGGAGGTCCCACATGGAGTGGGATGCTGAGCATCCATGGAAGCAGCCTCATGTGCATTAATCCAGGAGCTGCCTGCAGCTCCCCTTTCAAGCTGTAATAGCCAGACCTGGGAGAGTCAATCCATATCTATTTAAAGCACTTCAATAAATAAAGATACTAAATAAAATCACAGTGGCCCTGCACTCTCTCTGAGCTTCTAGGATTTCCCTTTCCCCTCCCTACGTTTGCTTCTGGATGCATCCGGAGGTGAAGGAAGGGAAGGGATGGGAAGGGTCAGGAGTCTTGGCTTGTGTGGGTGACCTACACCTCTCACCTGTGGGTCTGCAGCCAGATACCAACGTGGACAAATCAGGGAGATTGTGCCACCCAAATGAGGGATCATCACCCCAAATCCGGACCCAAATGAGGATAGGAGAGGGGGTACACACATTTCTTCAGGGATGTTTTATTAAAGGCAGTTTTCAGGGCACAGCAGAGGAGTCCCAGTGGTCGCTGTTCTCTGTGGCAGGAAGGTGACAAGTGGGGAGCTGTCTTTGCAAGCCCTCTGTAATGCTAATGGAAGTGCAGGTTGGCTTTTTGTTGTTGTTGTTTGGGTTTTTTTTATTTCCCCCCTGCCCCTCCCTTGCAGAGGACTAACCAGGGAACACTTGTTGGAGGATAAAATTAAAAAGCCCGTGGTGGTTTATTTTGAGGGCAGTGTGTTTGCTTTCACTTCATGCTGGAGGGAATTGCTCTGCTGCTGTCAGCAAATAAATAAAATAAGAGCTTTGTTTTAAATTAGACTTTCTTCTGGTAGCTAATTAGGCGAGCTGATACCTGCAGTTGCATTACCTAGGCACCGACTGTACCCAGCATATTTGAGGCATATGGCTGCTGTCGGCAGCTTCTAAACTTCATTAGCCCCTCATTATGATTTTTTAAAATATCCCCTTAATTGGCTGCGAATTCCCTGAGGCTCTGATGGCATCAGGACTCCTTCCCTGAGAGGCTCAGGGATGAAGCTGGGGGATGCTGTCCGGCATGGGGTTACACTGTGCGATGCTTTCCAACCACGAGGGCCAACTTTTGGGTTCCTAATTGTGAAAATGAGCACTGCGAGCTGGTTTTGGGTGTTATAAGAACACGCAGCCCTCATGCCGGGGGGGACTGAGGGAGCGCCAGGCTGGAGCCGCGGCTCCTGTCCCACCTGGAGGGAGCTTGGCTGTGTCTCTGCTCCTCTCCTCGCCGCTGCTGTGGGCTGGCTGGAAGTTCCTGTCGATCCTGTTGGGGATGGGGATGAGCCCCGGGCAGCTCCAGAGCTGGGGGCTAAGCAGAGCCTGCCTTCCTCCTCCTCCTCCTCAGAGCAGAGCCCGCCGCCCTCCTCGCCAGGGAGGAAGGCTCTGGGGTCCCATCCCACAGGAGGGACTGCGAGGGTCCCCAAGCTGAGCCCTGAGGGCTCGGGCTGGTTCGGGAACGGCTCACAGCTCCCACCCGGGATGTTTTGGGGCGAGATCATCCCGAGTCCTTCCCTGAGGGGCTGCCCCTGGCCGGGATGAAGCTGAGGGTGGCTGTCCGCATGGGGTACACGGTGCGATGCTTCCCAGCCACCGAGGGCAAACTTCTGGGTCCCCAATGAGCACTCTGAACTCTTTTTGGGTGGAGAGGACGAGGCTGTCCCGGCTGTCGCCCCGCGTCCCCCCGGCTCACGCCTGGGGCATTCCCAGCCGGGCTCCCGTCCTCTGTGGGCTAATGAAGCGGAGTCATTATCCCCGGGGATAATTACCGGCCCTTGCGCAAGGCGGGGGCGCTTCCGACCCCTCAGGCCTTGCCGGGAGCCGGGGCTGGGCCCCGAGCACCCCTCAGACCCCCCGGCCCTCCCCAGATCTGCTCGCTGTGGGCAGGGGCCAGGGGAGGGGGCTCTTCCTCCCCCTCCTCCTCCTCCTCCTGCCCCCATGCCGCATTCCTGCTCGGGAGGAGATAAGGATCCAGTCTGGCGCCGGGGTTTCAATGCGCTCCCTGATTATCGGCAGGCGCCGGGCAGAGCCCCGGGCAGCGATAAGTGGGGAAAGGGAACGGGGAGGGGGCTGCCCTGCTCTGGGCAGCACAGGCTCCAGCCCACTTAAAAGGCTTTTCCTTTATTTTCCTTTTCTTTCCTTTCTTTTTATTTTTTCTGAATTTTTTTTTTGCCTGTCCACCCAGGGCTGCTGGGGCCTCACACGCTGGGCTTGTGTGGGGATGGAGGGGGATGAGGGAAAGATGTCCCAAGCTCAGCAGCTGGGTTCACAGGTTCACAGAATCACTGAATAATTTGGGTCAGAAGGGATCTTAAAGCTTAAAGACCATGGGCAGGACAAGTTCCCCTATCCTAGGTGGCTCCAAGTCCTGTCCAACCTGGTCTTGGACACTTCCACGGGTTCAGGAAGCTTCTCTGGGTAGCCTGTGCCAGGGCCTCACCACACTACAGGGAAGCATTTCTCCCTAATACCCAATCTAACCCTGCTCTCTGGCAGTGGGAAGCCATTTCCCATTGTCCTGTTCCTCCAGAGCCTTGTCCAAAATCTCTCTCCAGCTCTCCTGGAGCCCCTTTAGACACTGGAAGGGGCTCTGTGATCTCCATGGAGCCTTCTCCTCTCCAGGTGGCCCCCCAGCTCTCCCAGCCTGGTTCCTTGCAGAGGCTCTCCAGCCCTTGGAGCATCTCCTTGGCCCCTTCTGGACTGGCTCCAACAGCTCCAAGTCCTCCTTGTGCTGGAGGCCCCAGAGCTGGACACAGCTCTGCAGCTTGGGAAAGTCATCAGAGGTCATTGAGTCTCAGCATTTGGGCACAAAGATGTCACCACCAAGCACATGGGGGTGCTTTCCTCCCTGGGAGGGTGGACATGCATGTCCAAAGTCACCTGCAGCAGGCACTGTGTCCATGGGACACTGTCCCTTCCCCTTCCAGATGTTGCATTGCACATCTGGGCCTCCCACCTTCCCCACCAGTCCCTTGCAGCTCTTCAGCCAAAGTGTCCCTTCTGGGTTTTAGGGGCTCAGGGCCGGGTCTTTATCAGCTGGGTGAGCCCTCCACGGGACAAAAGCTCTTATCGTGTCGGTGGCATCTCTGTCTGTGTGCAATTAAGCCCCATGTGTCTCCTCTCTGCCAAGGAATCTGGAGGCGAGGGAAGAGCCTTATCTTCCTGCTGGTGGCTGGAATGCTCTTGCAGCCCAAAGGCATTTCTCTGCTGTGCTAATTCTGGGGATAAAAAAAAAAAACACCAAAAAACCCCCAACAAGCCCATGGAGTTTTGCCTTCTTTTTTCACTCTTAAGCTTATAAATAACAGTGCAGCATCCTGGGGAAGGGTGGTGAGGTTTGGTTTTTTTTTTCCCTAAAGTTTTTTTCCTCCTCTAAGTGTAACTCTGGGCTGATATCCCAGGAATGTGATCCCTGATGCTCGTAAAAACCCAGCTTCTGGCCTCCTCCTTCCTTCCCAGGCATTAAAGAGCCAGGCCTTGGGGATGAACTGGTGGGATCTCACATCCACTGGGATACTCCACAACACATGGGGCCTCTGGTTTCCGCTGTGAGCTCTCTGAAGCTTCCTGCATTAATATTTGATGCTTTTCCTCGGGGTGAACATTAACAAGAAGTGAGCACCACCAAAAAAAGGTGCTTTTTTTGGTTTTAGTGGAGGGGAGAGAGAAAGAAGGAGTGGGGGAAAAGCTGAAATGCAATCGTTTTTTATGGCTTTCCGGAAGGGCTTGGATGTGGCTTGGACAGCATCGGGTCAGGAGCAGAAGGAGCAGATAGCCCCAGATCCTCCCTGCCTACTTGCATCTTTCCCTTTCAGGTCGTAAATATAAAACCACTACTTGAAAAACAAAAAGCTCGTTAAGCTGTCAGCGGGCTCCCTCTTGGAGGGTTGTAAATGTGTCTCTGAGCAGTGGCTTTTGTTCCTGTCATGGCTGGGCTCAGGAACTGGGGCTGGAGGCAGGGAGGGAGGGAAGGTCCCTGCCCATAGGGGTGCTGGTGATGGGGCTCTGACCCCACTAACATCCCACTGCTGCTGATTTGAGGCTCCCCAGCCCTTCTTGTGGTCTTCCTTGTGGACCTCGAGGTATGAAGGTGCTCCAGTGGAGCAGGATTGTGTGAAAACTGCCAATCACTTGTTTTTAAAAATTTAAAAGTTGAATAGTAATAAAATGGTTATAAAAATAATAATATAATTAGAGTAATAATACTTTGAACAATTAGGATTAGGACAATATGAGACAATAGAAACAAAGAGTTACAGACAGTCCAGCTACCTTTTCTGGGCAAAATAAGCCTGAAAAAGGACCCACGTTAACAGAGGATTAACCCTTAAAAGCAACAGCCTGTTGCATATTCCTACACCTCATCCATGATGCATAAATTCCATTCAAACCCAGGATTCTGTCTGGGCAGTGTCAGCTTCTTCCTCTGAATCCTGACTGAGTCTTCAGGGCTGATCAAGGTGGGAAGAACTTGATAATGGAGCAATAAATTCTCTTTCTCTGAAAGATTTGGGTGTCCTCTGGCTGCTACCTCAGTGCAAGTCCTCTCTTTAAAAAAAGTATCCTACATAGCATAGTTTCTATTTTAACATTTTGTTATAACCTAAAACTATATTTACACACTACTTGAGAGAATGAATACAGCATCACTTTCTAACACCACACATATAATATTCGTTTGAATATTTGCGAAAAGCCAATCATAAAATACTCATTTTTCACAATAGGAAAGATGGGTGCTGATGTCTCTACAAACAACTCGATGGGTGAGGGTCTTCAGGAGAAATGGGTGCTGATGTCTGCAAAATGGGGTTTATGTTTGTAGCTTACAGAACCCAGGCAGTTTGAACTCCTGAGCTGTAGGGTGATAGGCAAATGGGTCTGCAAAGGCTATTGCAGAACACAGACAGCCTGAACTTCTGTACTTTTGAGGGAATATGACATGTTGGAGTGGGAAAATGTGTGCTGGGCTGCTCAGGCAGGCTGTACCTTCCTGGTGCCTCAGCCAGCAGGGAAAGGAAGAGGCAACATGGGGCTGGGAGAAATCTCTCAGCACTGTTGGGTGGTGGAGTCCCCATCCCTGCAGGTGTCCATGGACATGGCGCTCGGTGCTCTGCTCTGGGTGGCACGGTGAGGATGTGTCACAGGTTGCACTCGATGGTTTTGGAGGTCTTTGGAGGTCTTTTTTGACTGAAATGATTCTGTGAGTCTGCTCAGGCAGTGACAGCCTCGGTGACTGTCCCCTGGGCGCCAGGGGCAGGGGCTCAGACTTCTGCCTCTGTGTCACCTCATTGATTTCAGCACAAACAGCTCGGCTCAGCTCGCTGAGACAGGTGCTAGAGATGATCCAAACAGCCCACAAACAGCAGGAGAAGGGGATGGGGAGAGCATCCCATTGCCTTCTCCTGGGAGATGGGGAAACCAGGAGAGCTGGCTGCTATTTGGACTAAACCAAACTCTGTTTTTTTCCATGTGTCTTCTGTTGGTGGAGTTTTCCCTTTGTCCCTGGATAGGCAAAACAATTTTGGGGATCCTGATGTGGGGACAGAGAGGGAGGAGATGCAGAGCTGGCACAGATGTGACCCACGAGTGCCAGGAGGCTGCTGGTGGGTGCAGGAGCAATCCATCCTGGTGTGGAAAGGATTACCAGCATTTTAGGGCCTGTTTTGCTTCCAGAGGAAGATTTTCCATGCTGAGAATAAGGACCCTCAGCCCTGTGATCTGGTTGTCATTTAGGGCCCCGATGTTTCTCCTGCACGCAGCCGCTCCCGCATTAACATCTAATTAGCAGCAGCTTAAAAACCCCCACGCCTGAACTGCCTGAACCGGGAGGAGAAAGAAAAGGGTGAGGAATTAAAGATGCAAAAGACCTGTTAGATCATCTGGTCCTTCCTTTGGGATTGTTCCGGCGGTGTTTTGTCCAGTCTTGTTCAAAAAGTCTCCAGGGCCATTACGGCTTCCCTCAGAGGGCTGTTTCATTGTGTACCGAGAGAAACCTTCATAAATGTAAAAGCTTTATACAATTGAGGTAAAAGAAACAGATTGAGTCATTGTATTGTTCTTTGTAATCAGCTTTGCTGTTCATTAATTTCCTCCCCAAAGCCTTATTTAGGCTGGGAATCTGAGAGAAAAAGCACGTGTGAGGGATGGTGGGAACAGGCTGCCTGGCTCCGGTGGGTTCCTGTGCATCACCCTGCTCTCCCTGGCAGCCTGGATGTGTTCAGACACCTCCAGGAGCCCTGGCTGCCCCAGGGCTGGGCCAAATTCAGCTGCAAAGATGGGGATAGGTTCATCCTGCAGTGGGGTCTGGCTCTTCTGGGCAGCTCCTGATGCTGGAGCTTTCTAATGTAGCTGGTTTGAAGTGACAGCATAAAAAAAAAAGGCTACAGGTGGGCATCAGCTGGTGCAGAAATGAGGAGAAAAGAGGAGGCACAATGCTCACCCTTGTGCTGCAGTGGCTCAGGGGTTTGGGAGCCGTGCCCTTGGCTGCAGGCTCTGCAGTGACACGGCATGGGACACGCAGCATCCCTCTCTGTCCCTGTCACATCAGATGCTTTTTGCTGGTGGCGTGTTCTGGGTGAGGCTTCTTTAATTAGGTCTCCCTATCCTTCCGTGTCCCAGTGTGTGTTTGCTTTTTTAACCTTGCCAGTCTGCTGGATAATTTTTTCCTTTAATGTGCCTTGCTTGTTTCCCTTTCCAAACAGTGTCCTTCCTCCTCTGGTATTTCAGTGGAAGGTGTCCCTGCCCTTGGCAGGGGGGTGGAATGAGATGATCTTTAAGGGCCCTTCCAAGCCAAACTGTTTTGTTATTATTTTCTTTCCTCCCTGTTTTTCTCCCATCCTTATCCCTAATGATTCCCCAAGTCCCCTGCATCATGTCTGGGCTCTTCCAAGGGGACGTGCTCCACGCTCAGACCAGCTGCCAGCATGGCCCAAATGATGTGTCCTTGTCCTTCCTGTCCTTGTGGGACACCTGGGCCACCAGCAGTGTGCTTGGTGGCCCTCAGCAGTCCCACGTGCAGTAAATGAGCAGCAGTGCCAGATGTTGTGCAGCCAGCTGCTGCTCCTTCTCCAGAGTGCTCCAGCCTTGGACCAGCTTTAATCCTCCCCCCTGGAATACCCCAAGTGCTAATCCTGGGCTCTGCCAGAGGGAATGGCAGAGGGAATGTTCTTGGGAGGGTGCTTTGGGTGTTCTCTGGTGAGCTGGGGGGATCCCAGCCTGTCTGAGGAGCTCAGGGAAGTTGGCTTGCCAGGAGTTTGGTGCAGCAGTGAAGGAGCAGTGGCATTGCTCCAGGTGCCTGTTTGCATTTCCTGGCTGGAAATGCAGCTGGAGTTGCACAGAGGAGACAGAAGTGATTCCTGCTGTGATCCACACTGCTCCTGAGCATCTCTGCTCTTTCCACTACACTTCCCTTGCTGTCTGAGGGCTCTGTGGGGTCTCTTGCAGCCCCCTTTCCTTGCCCCAGAGCACCCTGTTGGCTGTGGGCGGGTGCAGAGGGAAGTTGTGGGGAATTCCCAGTGAGGAGAGCCGGGGGTGATCCTGCCAAGCCAGCTCTCCTCCCTCACAGCCCTGCTGGAGCCTTCCCAAACATCAGGCCCTGCAGCCTCCCCAGCTCTGTGCATGGGGCAGTGCTGGGAGGCTCTTTCACAGGGCTTTTGGAGGAGGAAGAGCAGGAGATGAGAACCAGGAGGAAGAACATACTTCCAGCCTCTCTGACTGCTTGGCAGCACCTCCTTTGTCCTGTGGAGGAGGATGTGGGGCATCTCCAGGGCTGGGAAAGAGTGCCCTGGTGCCTGCTGGCCAGCCTGCCTTCCTCCTGCACTGCTCAGAGCCCTGCACCACAGAGTCCTGAAATTCTCTGGGCATCCTTTATTGCCCAGAACCTTTCTCAGGGCTGCCTGTGGTGCTCAGAGCCCTGCACCAGGGTACCCTGCACTGCTCAGGGCATCCTTTATGCTCAAAGCCCTATTCAGAGGATGTTCTGCAATGCTCAGGAGGTGTCCTGAGATGCTCAGAGCCCTTTTTGGGGAGGGAACCCTGCAATATTCAGAGCCTTGGATCAGGGATCAATATTGATCAGCCCTGGATCAATAATCCCTGCACTGTTTAAGACACCTTTAATGCTCAGAGCCGTTCTTGGAGGTTCCTGTGGTGCTCAGGGGATGCTCAGAGCCCTGGACCAGAGAGTTCTGAAATTCTCAGGGCATCCTTTATTGCCCAGAACCTTTCTCAGGGCTGGCCTGTGGTGCTCAGAGCCCTGCACCAGGGTATCCTGCACTGCTCAGGGCATCCTTTATGCTCAAAACCCTATGCAGGGGATGTTCTGCAATGCTCAGGGGGTGTCCTGAGATGCTCAGAGCCCTTTTTGGAGGGAGCCCTGCAATAAATTCAGAGCCCTGGATCAGGGATCAATATTGATCAGCCCTGGATCAATAATCCCTGCACTGTTTAGGGCACCCTTAATGCTCAGAGCCCTTCTCAGAGGTTTCTGTGGTGCTCAGGGAATGCTCAGAGCCCTGGAGCAGAGAGTCCTGAAATTCTCAGGGCATCCTTATGCTCAAAGCCCTATTCAGGGGATGTTCTGTAATGCTCAGGGGATGTCCTGAGATGCTCAGAGCCCTTTTGGGGAGGGAGCCCTGCAATAAATTCAGAATTCTGGATCACTCTTGCATCGTTTAGGGCACCCTTAATGCTCCGAGCCCTTCTCAGAGGTCCCTGTGGTGCTCAGGGCATGCTCAGAGCCCTGTGCCAGGGTGTCCTGTGCTGCTTGGGGTGTCCATTTTCCCCTTTTGGAGCAGAGGTTTTGGGGCCCTGTCCTGGCTGGGAGCTGTGGGAGCAGGTACCCGGAGCTGTGCCGGCGCAGCTGGGGCCAGATGTTTCCCAGATGTTACTCACTTCCTGTCTGGCCTCTCCACATTTAGCTTTTTATGTACTTGTTTGTTTTGGACTACAAACAAAATAAAAAGGGTTTTTATGACCCTGTTCCCGTGGGGCTGTGAGTTCAGGATATAATCTGGAGTCTATTCACTATTGTCTCGATCCCCCCTTGCCCTCAGTGCCGTCCCTGGGCACGCACAGCCTCACACAGCCTCACGCTCTGCTTTTGTTAAAATCCTATTTTTCCCACATGACGTCTTCCCTCCGTGGACCATTTTTCCTTATGACCATTTCCAGCTCCCAGGGGACTTCTGGGAATATGTCTGGGCAGTTTGGCATGGAGGCTGGAGGAGGAAACACCACATTTCTCAGCCCCAGCCTGTCAATGTGTTGTTAGGAGGGCTCTGCAGAATACCTGAGGATGGGAAGCTCATTGCACTGAATATTTGCAATTATGCACTGGTGACAGTCCTTGATGCCATCCTTGGGCTCACACAGCCTCACACTCTTCTTTTGTTTAAATCCTATTTTTCCCACATGACATCTTCCCTCCACAGACCATTTTTCCTTATTTTTAAAATTTATTTGTTTCAAATTTATTTCCTTTTTTTTTTTCATTTTTTCCTTTATTTTTTCCCATTCCCCTTCCAGCTCCCAGGGGAGCACTGGGAATATCACTGGGCAGTTTGGCATGGAGGCTGGAGGAGAAAACACCACATTTCTCAGCCCCAGCCTGTCACTGTAGTGTTAGGAGGGCTCTGCAGAATACCTGTGGTGACACCAGCATCTTGCTGGGTTGCCTATTGAGGAATTGTAACCACTTTGCCTTGCTAAGGATGTTTGGAGAGTGAAACAGCCGTGTAGACCACCTGAAAAAGGAAAAAGAAAGTGAAAACATTTGAGATAATATGTTTGTACTTGAGTCAGGTTAAAAAAGGAGTCAGGAATGATATTACAAAAGGGAATTCTGTCAGCTTAGGGGTAGGGAGGATGAAAAAGAATTATCTTAAAGTATTGTTTTGGCATGCCAGGAAGTTCTGGTAATCACTATAACAAAGCCATGGAGTTTTTCTCTCTGGAAAAATGAGGATCAGAATGTGCCCTGCTCTGTGGGGTTGTTTGGTGGATGCTCCTCTCCCTGTCCCCCTGGATCTGGGGGCATCCACTGTAACACCAGCCTGGCTCAAACAAAATGAACCTGGCAGCTTCCCTTCCAAATGTGTGTGCTCAGCTCTTTCTGCTCTCCTCACACTTCATTTATATCTTTTTTTTTCTGCCTGTTGGGGTTAAGGCCCCTTTTCCTCTTTTCTTTCTCCTTCGCTCTTAATTGCCTGTTAAATAATTTAAATATTTAGGACTAAAGGGCTTCAATTATCCATTAATTTACATTAGTAATTTATATATCAGGCTGAATGGACACACTGTTAGTGTAATGGGTCCCTGTGGACTGGCAGCAGGGGGGCTGCAGTGCATTTTCCTGGAAGCATGGATGTTTCCTTACACCTCCCAGCCTGCATGTCAAGCGTGTGAGAGGGACCCCTGCTGTGGGGTCTGGGGTCCCATCTCCTTGGGATGGAAGTGTTTGGGTTTCAAAGGAGCATTTTTGGGGTTTTTTCAGTGTTAACTGTGCTTGCAGGGGGTTGCATGTGTTGTGTGTTGGTGGAAGCATGGAATGGTTGGGATTGGAAGGGACCTTCAAGGGATTTTCCAGCCCCCCTGCCACTATCCCAAGTTGCTCCAAGCCCTGTCCAACCTGGCCTGGGACACTTCCAGGGATGGGACAGCCATAGCTTCTCTACTCTCACAGGCAAGAATTCCTTCCAGTATCCCACCCTGCCCTCTGGCAGTGTCCTGGCACTCCATGCCTTTTTCCAAAGTCCCTCTCCAGCCCTCTTGGAGCCCTTTCAGGCACTGCAAGGGGCTCTGAGCTCTCCCTGGAGCCTTCTCCAGGCTAAACACCCCCAGCTCTCCCAGCCTGGCTGAACACAAGAACCTCCCTGAGCAGGGACAGGGTTAATTTGGGAGGTGCAGCACAGGGGGAGCTTTGGGGGCTTCCTGAGGCCAAGCCCCTGGCAGAGCTCTCCGTGGGGACTTTGGGAATGCTTGGAAGCAGATCCAGGCATGGGCTTAGCCTTGGAGGCCAGTGCCAGCTGGCTCTTCCCCCGGGATGGGGATGGGGCAGCACCTTTTTTCCTGCTTGCAGAAAATGTCTGGGGAGGATCTGGGGGTTTCCAAGTGCTTGTACACGTTTGGTTTGAACCCAACCCAGTCCCCACCAGCACTGGGCTAGCTGGCAGTCCTGGTGACAAGTCATTGTCAGTGGCATTGCCAGTCCAAGCAGGACTCCTCAGGATCCATCCCTGCAGGGGTCAGGAATCAAGGGCAGTGTGGAAAACTGCCTGTCACTTGGTTTTAAAATTTTAGAAGTTGAATAGTAATAAAATGGTTATAAAGATAGTAATATAATTAGAGTAATAAAAAATTTGGACTATTAGGATTTAGGACAATAGGAGACAATAAAAACAAAGAGTTACAGACAGTCCAGCTACCTTTTCTGGGCAAAATAAGCCCGAAAAAGGACCCACGTTAACAGAGGATTAACCCTTAAAAGCCACAGCCTGTTGCATATTCATACACCTCATCCATGATGCATAAATTCCATTCAAACCCAGGATTCTGTCTGGGCAGTGTCAGCTTCTTCCTCTGAATCCTGACTGAGTCTTCAGGGCTGATCAAGGTGGGAAGAACTCGATCATGGAGCAATAAATTCTCTTTCTCTGAAAGATTTGGGTGTCCTGTGGCTGCTATCTCACTGCGAGTCCTCTCTTTAAAAAAAGTATCCTACATAGCATAGTTTCTATTTTAACATTTTGTTATATCCTAAAACTATATTTAACACAGTACTTAAGAGAATGAATACAGCATCACTTTCTAACACAACACATATAATATTCATTTGAATATTTGCGAAAAGCCAATCACAAAATACACATTTTTCACAGGCTGCAGGGCAGGGCAGAAGGACCATTCACGGATCCAGGCAGGAGTAAATGGGAGCTGAGCTTTACCCCCGCCGGAGCTCCCGGGGCTGGCCCGGAGCAGAGGTCGCTCAATGACTCCCATTACCCGCAGCACAGCCCCCGTGGTTAAAGCAATTAGTGCCAATCGTTTATGGAAATGCAGCCGCTGCGGGACAGCCAGGGGAAAAGGACCAGGCTGGTGGGCACCGGGATTTTTCCGTGCTTTTTCCATGACGTTCAGTATGGGTGACCCTTTGCCCTTGCTCCCTTGAGAGTTTGTGCATCACCTGGAAGCCCAGGATGCTGCAGAGGAATGCCCAGCTGCAGAGGAATGCCCAGGATACTGCAGAGGGATGCCCAGGATGCTGCAGAGGAATGCCCAGGATACTGCAGAGGGATGCCCAGGATGCTGCAGCGGGATGCCCAGGATGCTGCAGTGGGATGCCCAATGTCACTCACTGGAGGTCACTAAATGTGGTTGTGTTTTAGGGTCTCCAGGATGAGGGAAGAGATGAGAATCTTGACTTTTATGTTTCAGAAGGCTGGTTTATTATTTTATATTATTTTATAATATATGTGATATTAAAAGAAAATTATATATGAAAACTATACTAAAAGAAAGAAGGGAAACATCAGAAAGCAAAAAAAATAATGATAATAAAAAACTCGTAACTACTCAGAGCTTCGACACAACTAAACTGATTGGTCATCAAGTAGAAACAATTCACATGAGACCAATCAAAGATGTACTTGTCAGCAAACTATCTTTATACTACATTCTACAACTATCAGATAGTTACATTTCGTTTCTGAAGCCTCTCAGCTTCTCAAGATAAAAATATTTGCAAAAAAAATTTCATAAAATATGTCAGTGACACCCAGGATGCTGCAGTGGGATGCCCAATGTCACTCACTTGAGGTCACTAAATGTGGTTGTGTTTGAGGGTCCCCAGGATGAGGGAAGAGATGAGAATCTTGACTCTTATGTTTCAGAAGGCTGATTTATTATTTTATGATATATATTATATTAAAAGAAAATGATATATTAAAATTACAATAAAAGAAAGAGAGAAAGGAAACATCAGAAAGCTAAAAAAGGATGATAATAAAAAACTGCTGCTGAGGGATGCCCAGTGTCTCTGCCCTCAGAGGTGCCCCTGAGCCCTGCAGGAGCCATTCCACTGCTGTGCCTGGCATGTCCTGCACCCACCAGGGCCATGCTCAACTTTTGGAGATGCTCAGCGTGTTTGTCACTGAATTCAACATGCCAAACTCCATTTTGCTTGTCAGCATTGTGGATTTTGAAGGTCAGTTTTTATCAATACCTTGGGGTCTCAGGGTATTGGTATCAATATCAGCAGAAGGAGAGGATGATGTGGGAGGAAGCATTGGCTTGTTGCAGCATCAGCAGGGATGCTTCCAGGTGGAGTCCCACCTATACAGGGTGGCACAGACCCTCAAAATTTGGGCATTTCCAGCCTGAGCACCTCCAGCAGCAAGGGGTACCCATTCTGAGACAAAAAGGATGCTTTTGGGAGTTTGGGCCACCTAGGAGTTTAGTTTGGAATGTGTGTGCCAGAGGACAAAAGGAGGAAAGAGAAGCTTGGTGGTGTGGGAGCATGGGCTCTGTCCAGAGAAGAAAAGGTGGAAATTCCCAGTGGTGAGAAAGGAAGAAACCTGTGGCGACACAGGGTCCAGTGGAATTGAAATGCCTGAGAGGGGAGGAGGGTGCCAAACAACACTAGGAAGCTCCTGAAGGCTCTCCACCTCCCTGGAAATGGAGCATGAGGGGAAAAGGCTTTGTTTTTTGTGGGGGTTTCCTTCCGTGCTCCCCAGAAAAACCCCTAAACCTCATGGTTTTTATCAAACCACAGCGTTTTTTTCTCTGTGTTAAAGCAGGTGTGAGGTGCTAGGAGCCCAGCTGGCTGCAGGGTTTAGAGGGAAAGAAATAAAACTAATCAAGGTAATGGCTAAAATCCTTTTGCCACTGGCTGGACACCTCTCTTTGTGCCACAAAGGGGAAGCCACGATGGGCTTGATGTACCTGCCCCCATCCCACCTGCTCCTGGCTTCAGGGATCAAATCCTGGCACAGAAAAGGGGATGGGGGAGCCTTGTCATCTAAGCTGGTCTCACTGGTGGTTTGGGGGCTTATTCTTTAATAAGGATATTGCTGAAAGAGGGGGGAGAGAGAGAAAAATCTTAATATTTGACATTCAGCATCAGCAGGGATTATTTTTTTTTCCCTTAAATCTTTTTCTATCCCTGTTTCTCCCCCTCCCCCCATTTTTTTCCTTCTGTTTTCCCCCACAGTAAAATGAGAAGGAAAGGAAAGGGCAGATAAAGGACAACAAAAAGCAAAATATTTCCAGCCTCCATTTGTGGTGGCTGTTTTGTTGTTGTCGGGGTTTGTTTTTTTTTTTTATCGTAGCAACAAATCTGAAAGATTAAGGGCAACTTTAAAGACTGTTTAATAAAGGGACCTTAATCAGCCTCTCCTGTGATGTTCCTCCCCCAGCTGAATTAATGGGGAATTTGAGGCACGGAGTGGACCTTTTCTCTAGTTGGTGATTAAATAATAATATTAATAATAACACGATGATTCAAATGATTTCAAACCAGGGCAGCTTTGCTGGCGGTGCCTCCCTGGGCTGGGCTGGAGGGCAGGAGGTGATGCTGGGGTGGCTCCGGTGGCACAGGGAGCCCCGGGAGCTGCAGGAGAGGGATGCTGCTCCCAGCCCACGCCTGCCACCGAGCGAGCTGCGGGAGAAGAGTGGGAAAAGCGTCGGGAAAAGTAGGGCAGCAGCTGGTGAGGGGCTGCAGAGAGAGAGAGAGAGAGAGAGAGAGAGAGAGAGGCTGGCTGGAGGCGGCGGGGAGCGTCCTTCCAGCCAGCCTTGGCTTCCCGGGAGGAGAGAGTGGGTGAGAGAAAGACAAAAAGGATGGGTGGGGAAAAAAAAACCCTCCCAAAACCAAACACAACCATCCCCCCTCAGCTTTCTGTTCCTTTTGTACTGCTCTTCCCTTCTTTGCTGCCTCAACTTTTTGCTTTACCTTGTTTGGCTTCCTTGGGGTGGGTGGGTTGTGCTCAGCCACCTCCTGGATTTTGGGACTGAAGTGCCACCACCCAGGAGTACCAAACCTTGTGAGCCACCTTTAGAGGGCCTGGCTGGGCTGTGCCCACCTCGATGGGGTGCTCAGAGGGTGAAAGCTGCTCCCCTCCAGCCCGTGCTCCTGTGGGATGTGCATGCCCAGGGAGGGATGCCCGGTGGGCAGCAGAGCATCCCTCTCTTCCCAAGGAGCACTGGGAGGTTCACAGCCTTCCTCACTGCTGCTGCTGCTGCTGCTGCTGCTGCTGTTTTAAAGTCACTTTTTGTGCCCAAAGTCGCCTCCAGATTTGCACGTTCAGGGGAAAAAAGCAAACCCACCCATTGCAAAACAACCTCCTGAAAGTTGCACTCTCAAGGGGAACGCTGGGGAATTTACATTTTGAAATATGTATGTAATTTGGGTGAAGGGGAAATCGCTCTCTGTCTGCAAAACCGTGGACTTTCTTTCTCCCAGAGTTAGCATTTTTCCAAACTGCAGTGCTCAGTTGAACAGGAGATCCTTTTCTTAAATTATTTCTTTATTTCCTTCTCTGTGTTTTCCAAGGAGAGCTCGCAGCTTCCAGTTGGAGTTTGCTGCAGTTTGAAGGATAATTAATAATCCTTTGGACTTTCTGGCGTTAACCAGGGCAACAAGTCCCTGTTTGTTCCTTGTTTTCTTCTCCCTTCTCTCTTTTCTTGTTGAAATGATTATTCTTTTCACAACAGGAGCCCAGCACACGCCGTACATGTGAATAAACAGCGCGTTACCGCCTTCTCCGCTGCTGGGGCTTTCCTTTCATGGGCCAAAGCAAATAAATAAAAAGTTCATATAATTATTATATCCATTAAAAACAACGTTGTAGCTCAGTAAACAGAACAAACTCGACAAGAGGACCGTGACAATGGAATTAAAATAGCACAAAGGGAAGTGTCTGTGCCCGTAACAAGAACCAGCGCGAGATGAAATTTGGAGAGAGTTTTCCAACAAAACTGCTTCCCTGAAGGGAATGTATAAAACAGCACAAAAGAAGCCAGCACAATAGAGTGTAACAGGGATTTGCTGCATAATTCCTCCTCCTTTTTTCCTTTCTTTCTTTATTTTATTTTGATTTGAATTCACTCTGTTTTCCGTGGGTATTTACGGGGATCTGCGCGGCTCACGACGCCACTAAAAGCAGAAATGAGGAACAATTTACACCAATCTGCCTGTGTCATGTTGTAAATCCATTTAATGAAAAATGAAGAGATTTTTACCATAAGGGATCTCAGCTGTTTACACTTCTCAGGAGGCTTCTCCTTTGATTATCATAATCATAAAGATAAACAAAAGAGTAGTGGCTCCATAAATACTCCAGTGTAATGCATAACCAACAAGATAAATCTCTCTCTTTCCAGCTCCTAGGATGGGAAATGCTGCCAGAGCCTGGGTGTTTCTCCCCTTGGGGGATTGGGGATGGTTGGAATTTGGGTTGGACTCTTAGCTGAGGCTGCCAGGGGCACAGGGATGCAGTGCTGGGATGCACAGGATGCTCAGTGGGATGTGTAGGGATGCTCTGGTGGGATGCCCAGGGATGCTGAGGTTGGATGCCCTATGTGAAGTCACCCTGCCTTAGTTTACCTCTCAGGCTGCTTTGCAAAAACCTGACCTGAGGATTTAGCTAAAAAGTCGATGTATTTTTATATTTATTTATATAAATGAGGTGGGTTTTGATCAACAAGGCTGTTTGTTACGTGCAGAAATATCTGTGGGGCTGCCCAGCTCCTCCTTCCCACCCCTTTTCTCAGCACAGACTTTGCTTTCTTTATTCCTTTCCCTGTCCCCATCCAGTCCTGGTTTAATAAAGGTATGCAGTCAGGGAGGCCAGCTGCAGGCTCTTCCTTTAGCTGGGAGAGGAGGAATCTGCTTATTTTTTTTTTCTTTCTTTCCAAGGGTGTAATTAGGGCTGGCTGGGTGCACCCCCTCATTACCCAGGCTGGGGAGGAATGCTCTCTAATTATAAAGTTTGCCTGTCGCTGGGCAGGAGGGACAGGAGGGACTTGTAACCCGCTGGGAAATGCCTGTCTGTCCTGGGAAATGCCTGTCTGTCCGTCCCTCTCGGGCTGGGTGGGCTCTGGGAGGAGCTGGAGGCCCTGGGATGGAGGGATGGGGCTGGATGATGCCAGGTTTGGCAGGAAGGGACTGTGAGGCTGCTGGAAGAGGGCAGCCAGTGGAGGAAAAGGAGTGAGTTGTCAGGCAGAGATGCTTGGGGGAAAGGTTAAGTGGTTCTTTCCAGGTTTAGTTATTAATAAGACTGGTGAGAATGGAGAGGCCAGATGCAGATATTGCAGCTGCTTTTCCTGCCTGGTGGGAGCAGGAGGGGATGGGCTCCAGTTTTTGGGGGGCCAGAGAGGTAGAACAACACCTTCTGCACACCCCTGGACACAGCAGCACCCTGGGGGCTGGGATTCTGTGCAGCCCCTGCAGAATTACCAAGCCTGGGGGCATGAGGGTGGTCACCCCACAAGCACAGCATCCCCATGGGTTTCTCAGCTCAAAATCCAGCCTGGAGGTGGGGTAGACTCATGGAATCTTTTGGGTTGGAAGGGACCTTTAGAGATTGTGGGTTTCCAACCCCCACTGTTGGCAGGGACACTTTCCACCAGAGCAGGGGGCTCCAAGCTCCATCCAGCCTGGCCTGACACTTCCAGGGATCCAGGGGCAGCCACAGCTTCTCGAGGCAACCTGAGCCAGGGTGCCACTACCCTCACAAGGAAGAACAACTTCCAGAAATTTCCTTCCTTTCACTTTGAACCCGAATGAACCCGGGTGCTGGGTACCACAGGTTATCCTGAAGGCTCCACACTCAGCTTTGTGGCTTCTGCTGGCAGCTTGGGGCTGTCCCCTCCCGGGAGGGAGAGGTTAATGAGCCACACTGAGTTAATGAGGCCGGGGCTTACATCAGCCAGCTGCAGCCCTGGGGACCTGTTACATTCCCTGCATCTCACACTCAGCACTTCCCAGCCTGTGTCTGAGCAATCCCAGGCTGCTGAAGGCACAGGGGTTTGTGGGCTCTGTGTGAGGAGACAGCAGGGAGAGAGCTGGATGTGGGTGCCTTCAGATCTCCCAAACCATGCTCAGTTCCATCCTGCATCTTGGGTTGTCCTCTGTTGGAATTCAGGACAGTCCTGGACTGCCAAGACCCCTGCCAGGAGGCTCAGGGACCCTGGCACAGAGCCCAAAACACCTGTGGGTTTGATTATGACCCATGGAGCAAATGACCAACCTTGTATGAAGATCTGCAAGCCATGACAAATTAAGTAGAATGATAGTGAAGTTATCACAGGGTGAAAAAAAAGATTTTTGGGGTTTTTAGAATGGGGGTTCAGGGGGCAAGATGGAGGAATCTGGGCCTGTCCAGCCTTTCTCCTTCTTCTTGGCCTCCATCTTCTGCTGTGATGGTGGCACTTTTAGATTGGTTTAGAGAAGAAGCTCACTGTCTAACATAGGTGATGGGTATTGGGAAGTTATGGTAAATATTGTACAGGTAGTTTTTAGTATAAAATGATAACACCACCTCAGGGGCAGGCAGAGTGCCTGGACTGCCTTGTTGAGTGGACCTCAGCTGGGCAGGAGAAATAATTTTATAGATAAGAAACAATAAACAACCTTGAAACCGAGAAATGAAGAGCTCTGACTCTTTCTTCAACCACCAGAAAAAAGAGACTTTTTAATGCATCTTGGGGTCACTGTGAGCAGCTAGAGTCCTGAGAGTCCTCCTTTCTCCCTGCTGTGTCTCCAGTGGGCTGTAACTCCTGAGAAGGGGCTGTGGCTTGGTGTGGCACTGCTCCACCTCATGGAGACTTTGCTTTGAAGGTGCCACCTGCTGCTGTCACCTCCTCAGAGATGGGGCTGTGTGTTGGGGACCCCCTGGCTGTGTGGGAGGCTGAACTTGGCAGAGCAAGGGTGAGGAGGGGATGCTTGGGGAAGAGAGGATGATGTGTGGGGGAGGAAGATGCTCAGGGTGCTTTTAGGAGGGGAAGTTTGCAGGGGTGTCACCACTGGACACAAAGTTGTCCCAATGGCAGCCTGTGATGGGAAGCCCATGGGAACAGGACAGGCCTGGACTGGTGATGCCAGTTCCTCCTGAGCTCTGGGATGTGGTGGGATGTGGTGGGATGCATTTGTGTCCCAGCAGGGATGCCCTGAGTCAGGCAGGGATTCTGGAATGGCAGGGAGCCATGCCATGGCTCCAGTGTCAAAATTTGCTGGAGTTGAAATGGCAACAGCACTAATCTCTCAATGAGCCTGTTCATACATTCTCCCTGGAGGCAATAGGAGGGGGGATTTGGGGAGGGGGGACAGCCCCACTCCAGCTTTCCAGACACCTCCTGGAGCCCAGCTGGTGGCTGAAGCATCCCCTCCATCTCTGTCTCAGGAGCCAGAGCCATTCCCATCCCTGCTGGGGGATTGGGAAGGGAGATTGGGAAGGCACATGACTCCTCCTGTGGTGCTGCAGATAAGCTGTCATGTATTTTTTCATTTCTCCAGGAGGATTTTAACCCACCTGGCAGGTTTAACTCTTCCCTACCAGGCCTTCCCAGGAGCCAGCACCTGCCCTGAGGCAGGCAGGGACGTGGGGAGGTGGAGGCAGAAGGGGTTAAGCATCCAGAGCCACTGAGATTTAGCTGGAGAAACCCAGGCATCCCAGCCTAATCCCTGCATCCTTCCATGGCTTCCCTGCCTGCCTGGGACCGGCAGGAGGGAGGGGTGGCCGTGGGTGATGGGCAGCCACTAATGCTCCTGTAATCTTCCAAATATTTGGAGGGATAACAATTGCAGGAGAGAGGATTTTAACGCTTTCCTGGGGAGGTTTGCTTGGCCATTGCTGCAGGGGGAGTTGCTTCCCGGGCTTGCCATCCTCAGTGCCACGTGTTTGGGGTGATGGAGGGGGGGGTTAAGGCTGGATCCCACCCCGGTGCTGCTCCCTTTGGTGGGTGAGGTGGGTTTGGGGTCGTGGATCTCCACAAAGTTGCAAAGACTGGCGGCAAACATCTGCAAATCACCCCCCAGGGAACAGATGCTGCAGATAATCCAGCTCAGCCCCTGCAGATTAAAATGTGTGATGAGGGATGGGGAGAGGAAAAGAAATGCCTGTTCCCCTCCTCCCTTTTCCTCTCATTGCTCCTACTACAGGCTTCAGGAGTTGGTCCCGTGGCTTGAGCTGGGAGCTGCCCCCTCCTTTTTGTCTCTCTCTGCCCACAAAGAGCTCCAGACACCCCAGAACACCGTGCCCCAAGTCGTGTGAGATTGTGGGATGGTGACAGCCTGGGACTTCCCAAAAAAAAACCCCAGAAGAGATCTGGGAAGCAGGCACCCACCTCCAGCAGGAAGGAGGGAAGCCAGCAGATGGGAACCCCCTGCAGACGTCTGCCAGGGAGATGATTACAGGCAGCGGAGCGCGCTCTCAAATATTTATTAGTTTGTCACTGCTGGGAGTTTTATTGCTGGTGTGATTGCAGGACTGGAAATCCCGGCTGTGCAGGGCTCCTTTCCTGCTCTCCCATGCAAAAACATCTCCCCTGCCTGCTGCTCCTGTGGGTCACTGGGCCACAGTGTCACCTGGGGTGGCACCGGAGCCGCGGTGGCCTCTGCAGGTGGTGGAGTTGCAGCACTGGGAAAGTTCCTTTTTCTGGGTTTTGCAGTTGTTGCCAGGCAGTCAGGGCTCACAGCAGCAGCAGTTGTTCCTGCAGAAGCAGCGTGTTCCTCCCCCCAGTGTGGATTTTTTGGGGGGCCCCCATGAGTGCCGGCAGAGGCAGAGGTTTCCCATGCGGCGGGTGGCAGCGGGGATGAAAGGCTGGCTTGATGGCTTGTGATAAATGTGCCCAGCATGCTTCTCCTCCCTTTTCTCATCCAAAGTCCCCCTTGTTCCTATGCCTTAATTCTTCCCCAGTGTGTTTAAATAGCAGTGAGCGTTTCATGCTGGAGGAAAACGCCCTGCCCAGCTGCAAATGCTTTTTTCCCAGCTAATTTCTGAATGGAAAAATCACCCTCCCCCTTGATTTGCTCCCATCCACGAGTCTGGGGAATCTGTGGGGTTGGGGCTCCATGGCATGGCCCCAGTTGTGAGTCTGCCATGAAGAACCCATCATCCTTTTCTCCTGTCTCCTGTTAGAGCTGCTTTTTTGGCCCCAGATCTTTCCTGGCCAGAAACAAAAGATCCCCCAGCTGTCATGAGTTTGCAAGATTTTAACCTTCCCAACATGCTCCTGGCTTAAAAGGTTCAGGTGTTTTGGGTTGAAACCTTAAACCCAGCAGGTTTTTGTAGCCACCAAAAGCAGGTGTTGGATCTGGTTGGTGACACCATCCTGTTCTCCCACCTTCATCCCCAAAGTCACTGTGCCCACCCCACCTTCATCTCCAAAGTCACTGTGCCCACATGGAGAAGAACCTTAAAGCCTCAGCATTTATTTGGGCAGAGCCCCTCTTGGAGCAGGGTCTGGATGGGATTTTTGGTACCACCAGGAGTGCTTTTTTCCCAGCTAATTTCTGAATGGAAAAATCACCCTCCCCCTTGATTTGCTCCCATCCACGAGTCTGGGGAATCTGTGGGGTTGGGGCTCCATGGCATGACCCCAGTTGTGAGTCTGCCATGAAGAACCCATCATCCTTTTCTCCTGTTAGAGCTGCTTTTTTGGCCCCAGATCTTTCCTGGCCAGAAACAAAAAAATCCCTCAGCTGTCGTGAGTTTGCAGGACTTAAACTTTCCCAACATGCTCCTGGCTTAAAAGGTTCAGGTGTTTTGGGTTGAAACCTTAAACCCAGCAGGTTTTTGTAGCCACCAAAAGCAGATATTGGATCTGGTTGGTGACACCGTCCTATTCTCCCACCTTCATCCCCAAAGTCACTTAATCCCCAAAGTCACATAAGTGGAGAAGAACCTTAAAGCCTCAGCATTTATTTGGGCAGAGCCCCTCTTGGAGCAGGGTCTGGATAGGATTTTTGGTACCAGGCATGTCTCAGCCCCCAACATTGTTCTGGGGGCCCGAGTGGCTCCACTGCAGCCTTCACCCTTCCCGTGCAGATGATCCCGGTGAGTCACAAATCCGGATTTTCATCCCTATCCGGCCGTGATTCATCCCCTTCCAGCTCCTCTTGGATGACCTAAAGTCTTGTTCAGCATCACCAAAGTGGTGATGAGGTGGGAGAAAACATATCCTTGCTGCTGGCTGTTGGAGAAGGATCTCTCCTCCTGGCCTGTGGATTTAGATCAGGGCCATGAGCACTTTGGGTGTCACCTCCACAGGGGAAGATCCTCCCAAAAACTGCCTTGTGAGGATACCTGTGCCCATTCCCAGCTGCCAAGCTCAGGTCTTACTTTGCCACAGGGATGCAGGGAACATCATATCAGGGAGGTTTACACACAAGCCTGTGAGTGAAGTTTTGTTGGCTGCCTCTGCTGCCAGTTCGATTATCTCCTGCCAGCCCCCATTGCCAGGGAATTTAGAGCCATGGCATCAAAATGGTTTTTGAAATTAACCAAAAAAAACAACACACAAACAACAGCACAACAACTCAGTGGATGAAAAATTGATTAGCAGATGAAAAAAGGGATGTTTGCTGCTGTGACAGGTGAAAGGCTGCCCAGCAGGAGCAGTGGCCTGAGGTGGTCACAGGGAGCAGTGTGGGATTTTGTTTCCAAGATTTTGTTCAGGGTGGGTGGAGGGGGGGGGTCACACACCTTGGCATTCCCTGTCTCCCTGCCTGCCACGGGGCCTGGGAAAATTACAGGTCTGCAAATGAGATGGGGAAGGAAATAACCAGCAGCAGAGAGGTGGGGAAGAGCCAGAGAGAGAGAGAAATTAGCCCAGAGTTTAATTCATTGTTTCCAAAAGAGCAGTTAATGGATTATGACAAATGTCCTACTGCTCTCCCTTAGTGCTGTGTTAAATGGAAATGGAAAGTCAATTTTCCTAAATGGATTTTAAACGACTGACCTCGTGCCTTTTTTTTTTTTTTTTTTTTTTTTTCCCCTCACTGATTTTTGCTCAGGAGGAAGCCTGGTCATCTTGTTTTCTTGGTGCATCTGATTATATATTTTTTCCCTTCCTCCTCCTCCTCCTCACAGCTTGGGATTCTGATTCTCTCCGTGCAGCACCACTGCTTGCCAAGGGTGATGGAGGCAGTGGGATCCTTTCTTCTCCCTGCCAGCTCTGGAGATGTTATCGTGGGGCTGGGGATATTTACTGTTTTCCTGCACGCTGCAGTGCCTGAAGTTGAGAATCACAGCTCTGGCTGGGGAAAGAGAGGAGGAGGAAAAGCTCATAACTCCTTTGAGGGTAAAGAAAAGCCTCGAGATGTGACCTGACTGCTAGTGAGATTCCCAGGAACAACAGGTTAAGCAGCAGCATCCCTGTGCACCTGTGTGGGGGTTTTTATTACTCCTGTGATATTTGAGGTTGATCTTAATGGGCTGGAAACGGGTCTGCAGATGATGCTCAGCTTCAGTCAGAGCATCTTCCCAAGCTGCTGCTGGGAATGGGGCACCCTGGAGCTCCCACTCCTAAGGGATAACATTCCTTAGGCTCAAGAGCACAAGATTTTTCTTGGCCTGGCCTGAGCAGACACGACCTCCAGTTGTTTTTGCATTTAGATGGCTTTTGAAAGCAAACAAGCAGGAATATGGAGCTCCCCAGGGCACAGCCCCCCGTTTTCTGGGATATTGGGAATCCTGATGGCACCTTTGCGTGATGTTCTCTGGAGGTGCCTGGGCTGGAAGCCATTGCTCACCTGTTGGGTGATGCTGAAATCCAAGTGCTGGCAGGGGGTGAGTTCCCAAATGCAGCTCCACTGAAGGTGTGGATGGCTGAGATTTGTCCTGGGGACATGGTCAGCATTCCCAGGACAAACCCTGCCAGCTCTCTGCTCAGAGCATGCCCGTGCATTCCTCAGGGCTGTGAGGAAGAGGATGGGGGACACCAGCCCCTTTGGAGCCTCTCTGTGTCCCTGTCACTATCCATACCTGGGTTTGTTTTGCTTTTCCCTTGCAGTGTCCTCTAGTGAGATCATCCAGGTTTGGGTTCAGGGTATGGATGGGGACCTAGTACCCAGGTGAAACAGGATTGATCCCACAGCTCTGGGTTGCTTTCACAGAATCACTGGGTTGGAAGAGACCTCCAAGATCGAGTCCAACCCAGCCCCAACACCTCAACTAAACCCTGGCACCCAGTGCCACATCCAGGCTTTGTTAAACACACCCAGGGACGGCAACTCCACCCTGGGCAGACAATTCCAGTACTTTATCACCCTTTTATCATTATTCCTAATATCCAACCTATATTTCCCTTCATGCAGCTTGAGATTGCGTCTTCTCATCCTGCCAGCTGCTGCTTTGCCGGTTTTGCTTTCCCACTCCTCCACGTCTGCTGTTGCCACCCATGTGCGTGCAGGGCAGGGAGGGAGCAGCGTGGAGGGGGCCGTGGGGCAGCTGCTGAGGCTCTGTGTGTCCCGGCAGGGCTGGAGTACAGCGATGTGCTGCCCGAGTCGTTCCCGTCGGCGCCGGCCGAGACGCTGCCGCACTTCCTGCGCGAGCCGCAGGACGCCTACATCGTCAAGAACAAGCCCGTGGAGCTGGTGTGCCGCGCCAACCCCGCCACGCAGATCTACTTCAAGTGCAACGGAGAGTGGGTCAACCAGAACGACCACGTCACCAAGGAGAGCCTGGACGAGGTCACCGGTGAGCAAAGCCCTCCTTGTCCCGCTGCTTTCCGAGCCCTTTTCCCTCTTGCTGCATCCACGCTGTTGGTGGTTCTCCTCCAAGCAGGCCATTGTGGCCACAGAGAGCAGGCACAGACTTTCCCAGAAAAATCCTGGGAAGCTGTGGAGAAGCTGAGGGAGACTTAGAGAAAAAGAATTCAAACAATTATTATCTCTCTTTCTGTAACCATTGTTTGCTAGAGTGTGCTACTGGTAGTGTGAGAATGTGGTATTTGCAGGTAACCCTAATGAGAGGAGGAATGAGTAAATCTGACTCCACGCTCTCAGAAGGCTAATTTAGGTTTTATGATACTATATTATATAAAAGAATGCTAAACTAAACTATACTAAAGAATATAGAAAGGAGTTATTTCATTATTATCTAAAAAGATAATAATGAAAACTCGTGACTCTCTCCAGGGCCTCAACAGAGCTGATGGTGATTGGTCATTAAGTCAAAACAATTCACATGAAACCAATCAAACAATCATCTGTTGGATAAACAATCTCCAGACCACAGTCCAAAGCAGCAAAACACAGGAGAAGCAAATGAGATAATATTGTTTTCAGTCTTCTCTGAGGCTTCTCAGCTTCCCAGGAGAAGAAATCCTGGTGAAGGGATTTTTCAGAAAACATGACAGTGACACACACTGTTGGTGGTTCTCCTCCAGGCAGGCCATTGTGGCATCAGAGAGCAGGCACAGACTTTCCCAGAAAAATCCTGGGAAGCTGTGGAGAAGCTGTGGTGTTGTATTTGCAGATGAAGGAAGGAATGATGAATCTGACTCCATGTTCTCAGAAGGCTAATTATTATTTTATGGTATTATATTATATTAAAAAATGCTATACTAAAACTATACTAAAGAATACAGAAAGGATACTTACAGAATGCTAAAAAGATAATAATGAAAACTCGTGACTCTCTCCAGAGCCTCGACACAGCCTGGCACTGATTGGCCAAAGAGTGAAAACAATTCACATGAAACCAATGAAACAATCACCTGTTGGATAAACAATCTCCAACCACATTCCAAAGGAGCAAAACACAGGAGAAGCAAATAAGATAAGAATTGTTTTCCTTTTCTCTGAGGCCTCTCAGCTTCCTAGGAGAAAATCCTGGGCCAAGGGATTTTTCAGAAAATATGACTGCCACACTGTGGGAAACTTAGAGGAAAAGAATTCAAACAATTATTATTTCTCTTTCTGTAACCATTGTTTATAGATATGGTTTGCTAGAGTGTGCTATTGATAAACACCAGTAGTGTGAGAGTGTGGTATTTGCTATTTGGGTCCCCAGGACAAAGGAGGAATTGATGAATCTGACTCCATGTTCTTAAAAGGTTAATTTATTATTTTATGGCATTATATTATATCAAAGAATGCTATCCTAAAGCTATACTAAGGAATAGAGAAAGGATACTTAGAGAAGGTTTAACAAGATACTAATTAAAAACTTGTGACCCTTCCAGAGTCCCAACACAGCTGGACCATGATTGGTCATTAAATAAAAACAATTCACATGTTGGATAAACAATCTCCAAACCCCACTCCAAAGCAGCAAAACACAGGAGAAGCAATCAGATAATTATTGTTTCCCTTTTTCTCTGAGGCTTCTCAGCTTCATAGGAGAAGAAATCCTGACAAAAAGATTTTTCAGAAAATATGACAGTGACATGAGAGGTTTTGACTTTAAGACCAATCAGGTCTTAGATCCACCACTGTTCCTATAAGAACTGTAGATTTCTAATAATAAAGTGTCTTTTTATGCCTTCTGGATAATAAAGTCAATACTAATCATTACTTGATTGGGAACCTACTACCACACCCCTTCCACAGTCAGGCTTGGGGAAGTCACCCTGCCTGATTTCACTCCTACCCTTGTGCAGGACTTGGGGTTCTTACAAGGGATTTTGAAGGCAGCATGTTTAAATCTGATTAAAAAGAAAAAAAAAAAAAAAGGGACTGCTTTTCTACAAAATACCTAATCAACATGTAGGAGTCATTGCCAGGAGGGGTGGCAAAGGCTGGCAGCTTATGCAGGTTCGCAGAGGGATTAAGTGTTTAATGGGTAATGAGAGCAATTGCAGGTAGGATTTGAAATGCCTGTTGATGGCAAATGAGCTCTTTTCTGCCTCAGAGGATAAATCAGCCTCTGGCTGCCTGGAAAGGGGTGAGAAGGTGGTTTAGACATTTTAGGGGAGGGTGTCTTACTCCATGGGGTTGGGCTTTGCAGAGCTGCTCGGTCCATGCCTTGAAACATCTTGGCATGAGAACAAGATATGTGGGGTTGGATATATCATGTAATCAAGCAGATTTGCTACAATTGGGATGCTTTAGCTTGGCACCCACCTTTTCTGCACCAGTTTTGGTACCTGGGGCTGCTCAGGGGTGGAGGAAAACAGTCACATTTCCCCTGTAAGATCTGCCCTCTGCTAATCCCTGCACATGTGGCATCCTGAGGGCTTTAAATCAAGGCAGCCTTTTGAACTGCAATGGTGCTGGGCTTAGAGGAGAGACTTCACCAGCCTGGAGGAGCCACCAGTATTTTGACAGAATCTCCTCTTGCCCCTGTGATTTCTCCCACCCTCGCCCTTCCCTGGTATCTCTTGCTCTCCACCCTGTAGTAGCCATGAGCCAATCTGTGCTCAGGTGCATCCCTGAGCTTGCTCTGGAAAGGGAAGATCCTTTCTTTCCTTTCCCCTGCAGCTTTTTGAGCCTTTCTTCCTAAAGCTGCTTTATCCATTCATGGGGTGTTTTTCCTCTAGAGATAAAACAGAGATGCCTAGGCAGGCTGTCCCTTTGCTTCTCTGGAGCCTGACAGGACCAGGGGAGACTGTTTCTCTCTTTCTGGGTACATCTCCACCTCCCAGCTCTTGCAGAGGCCAGATTTGAAACCCTCACCACTGTGAGGCAGAGTCAGTGCCGGTCAGTGACCGAGCAGCCTTTGCCAAGGGGTTTTTAATTTATTTATAACATCTGGTCACACTGGGTGCAGCCAAAGGTCTGTGTGCCCCACACGTGGCACTGGAGGATGCTTAGGGGAAGATCACAAAACCAGGACAAGGAGGGAGCAATGGAGCTGCCCTGTCACCCTCCCAGCTTTCAACCACTCACCACCAGGCACTCCCAGCTCTGGTGGCAACATCTGAGCAGTGTGGCTCAGCCCTGGGTGGAATCTCCCCTTGTTAATTTGTCTAATTGTCTTTTCCTCTAAGTTTATCGCAGTGTGGCAGTGATATTTTCTGAAAAAATCCCTTGGCCCAGGATTTTCTCCTGAGAAGCCTCAGAGAAAAAGGAAAACAAATTCTTATCTCGTTTGCTTCTCCTGTGTTGTGCTCACATGTGGAATGTGTTTGGAGATTGTTTCTCCAACAGGTGGTTGTTAGGGCTCATTTCTCTGGAGCATCCTGTAGGATGCCTTAGTGATGTGCAGAGTGGAAAGAAATAACTTTATTTCATAGACTCGTGGAATGGTTTGGGTTGTAAGAGACCTTAAAGATGATCTAGTCCAACCCCCTGCCATGGGCAAGGACATTCTCCACTAGCCCAGGTGGTTCCAAGTTCCATCCAGCCTGGCCTGGAGCACTCCCAGGGATGAGGCATCCATCTGTTGCTGTGAGAATTCACTTGCTTTGGTCCAGCATCTCCCTCTCGGATTCCAGCCTGCTGTGTGCCTGCAATGTGGGGAGGAAGCAGCACACACCTCCTTCATCCAGGCTTCAAAGATGGCATTGCTGCTATCAGGGAGTGAACCAGCAGTGCCTGCAGGTGATGTGGTGCATGTTAAAAGCTGCTTGGGCATCTCTGCCTGGCAGCCTCCCTAAGGAAAAGGGAGCTGGAACCAAAGTGGTTTAAGGTGGTAAAAAATCTGCATTTGCAGTGCCTGACATTGTTGGGGAAAGCTGCTGGAAAGAGCACAGGGGAGAGCTGGGCACAAAGGCACGGGTTAACATGGTTAGTTTTTTAACTGTCCTTGCTTAAAAGCTTGGAAAAAGGGACCTTTAAGAAGAAGAAGGGAGAAAAAAAAAAAAAAGGAACTTTTAAGATGACGTGTCTTGAATGAGCCTAGCTCAGTAATGCTCTGACTGTGTCTGATCCAAAACATTTAATGCGGAAGAAAGCAAAAATAGGCCAAGTCAGAGAGGATAATTCAGCTGGCTGAGGAGGGCTGGGCGGGGAGGCCAGCTCTGTTTGGGTGCCTGGAAGCCCTTAGGAAGTGACTCCTGTGTGCCACAAGCTCTGTCTTCAATTTTGGGAACAGAGGTTGGGCATTTGCAGGATGCTTCCCACTTTTCCAGGGTGCTCATCCCACCAGAGCTTCCCAAGATGGATTGCAGCCATATCTGCATTCTGAATCCTTTTAAAATCCCAAAACTGCTTGGCCCCAAAACCTTTGCTTTTGGGGTTTTCTTGTTGTGGTTCTTTCTTTTTTTTTTTTTTTTTTTTTGTTCCTCCTGAATAGTGACAAAATAAATTGTATTTCCTTGTCAGCTCTTCTGCAGGAAGGTGGCAGGGAGACAGTAATTGCTCCTCACAGCACTGGGAGCGAGCTGTAACAAAATTACAGCTGGGGAGCGTGCGGCTCTCTATCACTGTGAAATTGAGGCCTTTTTAAAATAGAAACTGAAAAAAAATATGGGCAGGTATTGCTTAAAATAAGGAAAATAAAGCCCAAGTCCCTCCTGCCCTTGGTGATGATCATTTGTGCTCCTGCAGTGTAGGGGAACATGTCCTGGTTGTGGTGGTGTCACCTTTGTCATGGCCCCCCTGCCATGGCCAGGCTGATTTCTTTAAGGTTTTATTTGTCTTGTTATATTTGTGTTTGTCTTGTTATATTTGTATTTGTCTTGCTATATTTGTATTTGGCACAGACAGGGGAGGTTTCTCCCCACAACAAAGCATCCTTCAAACCCTGGTGGGTGGGAAGGGGTGCTTGGATGTTGGAATATTGGGAAGATGTGGGAGGGAGCTGGTGGAGGAGGGTGATGTACTGAGAAATGCTGAAGAGATTCTGCTCCTGCTCAACTGGACAGGGGGGGGAAATGAGGCACTTCCATGTGATCCATAGCCCTGGCTTCTTCCCAAACCATCCTTCAGAGGGAAGTCTCCCTGGTTTGTGAGGTGCCAAGCCCAGAGGAGAAGCCTCCAAGCCTCTGTCCTCCAGCTTTGCATATGATTGAGAGACGCCATGCGCCCCTGTAAAACTCTGGATCCTAGAGAAAATGTGGGAATTCAATAACTAGTACATTTATTTTTGGGTCAATCAACAGTGGATATTAGGTGCAAACTTGAGAAATTTAAAGGGCCTGATGTAAGAAACCTAGAAAAATTAGTAGATGAGGCATTGAGAGTAAATAGTAATAGGGAGGGAGCATATAAGCAGAATATGAAGAAATTTATGGCAGTAGTAAAGGCAGAGAAAGGAGGAGGAAGACAAAGTTGGTGAAACCAGGGAGGTCCATCCTGACTGGGCAAAGATCAATGTGCATTGTGTAGAGTTTGGGCACTGGAAAAATGAATGTCTCAAATGGAGGAGGGACAAGGGAAGAAGGATGGTGTCAAAGAGGATTGAAGGGGACCAGGAGATCCTACCCCAGAGGATCCCCTGGTTATAACAATGAGGCTGAGGGAGGAAGTAAAGAGGGTAAAATTTTTAGTTGATACAGGACCAACATACGCAGTATTGAATAAAACCCTGGTGCCCGTGGGAAAGTGTCAGAACTCAGTACATCCCTCTGGGTGTCCAGAGTTGCTGGGACCCCTGTCAGGGGTTCAGAGATCCTGGCACACAGTCCAGAACACCTGTGGGTTTGATTATGACCCGTGGAGCAAATTACCAAGCTTAGATGAAGACCTGAAAGCCACAGAAATTTAAGTAGTGTAATAATAAAGTTATCACTAGGTGAAAAGGTAGATTTTGGGATTTTTAAAATAGGGGTTTTGGGGACAAGATGAAGGGATTTGGGTGTGTCCACCCTTTCTTCTTCTTCTTCTTCTTCTTCTTCTTCTTCTTCTTCTTCTTCTTCTCCACCTCCATCTTCTGCTGTGATGTTGGCACTTTGGGATTGGTTTAGAATAGAAGTGTAACATAGGTGATAGGTATTGGAAAGTAATTGTAAACATGTTATATGTAGTTTATAGTATAAAGAGATAACACAGCCCCAGGGCAGGCAGAGTGCCTCTGTCTGTCCTGCTGAGCAGACCTCGGCTGGACAGGAGAAAAATTTTTATAGATAAGATATAATAAACAACTCTGAGACCAAAAACTGAAGAAATCGGAGTTCTTCGAACGTGCGGGCCGAAACAGAGACTTTTCACATATCTCAGGGCTGCAATAAACAGCAAACTCCTGAGAGGAAAGGATTATATTATGGTACAAGGAGCTACTGACCAATCTGAAAAGGCTTATTTTTGGAAACCCCTTTGGGAAACAATGGGGCACTCACAAATTTTTTTATCTGCTCAATCCTCCAACGGCTCTGTTGGGAAGAGATTTATTAGAACAGCTACAAGTGACTGTTATCTTTAGGGATGGAGGGATTACGGTGGGGTGCTGCCTCAGTTTCTCCGCTCCTGGATGCCTCTGTGTCCCTGCAGGGCTGCTGGTGCGGGAGGTGCAGATCGAGGTGTCCCGGCAGCAGGTGGAGGAGCTCTTTGGCCTGGAGGATTACTGGTGCCAGTGCGTGGCCTGGAGCTCGGCCGGCACCACCAAGAGCCGCCGGGCCTACGTCCGCATCGCCTGTAAGTGCTGCCCCAGGCCTCAGGGCTGGGCTTCGGTGTTCCTCACCTTCTGTGCTGCTTCAGTGTGTAATTCTGGGCTGCTTGTGAGGGGATGGTGAGCTCTCTGCACAGAGCAGGGAGATAAAACAATTCCTGCTCCAGCTGGGGACCAAGGACAAATGATCCAAATCTCAGGCCCAAGAGCACAAACAACGTGGGTTGGAGAGAGAAAAACAAGAAAGGATGGGACTGCATGGGCTAAAGATGTAATTGGACAATTAACTCTAATATGCAAATGGAGCAGAACTTACAAAAGTCACCCCCGTGCATTTTGTGGCCATTTTGGTTCGTCTTGGGTGCAGCCCAAGGTGGATCCATGGAGGCCTGTTAATAAATCCCTGCTTTTTTCTTTAACTCCGTCTGGCCTCTATTCTAGGTCAGCCTTACAAGGCATCACTCCCTTTTCCAAATGTCCTTCTCCACTTTCTGATGAGTTTGGGATGACCCATCCCTGCAGGATGACCCTGGTTTTCTCACCCCACCCCAGCTGTAGCTTTGTTTGTGAGACTCACCATCCCTCCCTGCAGGGCGGTGGCACTAGCTGGCACATTTGCCAGGTCGAAATGTCCTTTTCCACTTTCTGATGAGTTTAGGATGACCCATCCCTGCTGGATGACCCTGGTTTTCTCACCCCACCCCAGCTGTAGCTTTGTGAGGGTCACCATGCCCACTGGCCAGGGTGGTGGCACTAGCAGGGTTAACGCTGCGGTGCCCAGCAGCGTGCTCAGCGCTTCCCAGGGTTTTATTATCCTTAATAACCCAACGTTTATTATCCTTAATAACCCAACGGATGGCACCTTGCATGCTCAGCGACTCCGTGTCCTCCCAGTCCCTGCTGTCACATGTCACTGCCCTGAGCTGCTCCTGGGGGTGTCAGCCTGATCAAAGAGCCAGTTAGTCAGGCTGAGCACACCTGAATTTGCTCAATTAGCAGATGAGATGGCAGAGCTACAGGGGGACAGCCAGGCTTGCCCGATCCCAAATGGATTTGGCTATTAGAGGGGTAATAATCCAACATGTTACCCAAAACAGATCAGCTGTGCTGCTGAAGGGTTATGCTGGGAAAACCAGAGACTAACAGAATCATAGAATCACAGAAAGTTTTGTGTTGGAAGGGAGCTTAAAACTGACCTAATTTTAACCCCATCCCATAGGGAGGGACACCGTCCTCTAGACCAGCTTGCTCCAAACCCCCTCGAGTCTGGCCTTGAACACTTCCCTCTTGTTTTTTGGAGTAGAGGGTTCAGGAGCCACGTGGAGAGAGAGGTCTGGGAGCTGTAGCAGGGGATTGCAGCACCATCTAGTGATGCTCCTGCTCCTTCCCAGGCTCTGGAGCAGGACACTGCTGTGTCCCCCACATCCTGAGGGGCTCTGCTGGGAGGGATGAAGAAACAGTGGATAAGCTGAGCTTAGCCCCAAAAGGAAAACACAGGATGGGGTATAAGCTTTCATGCACATGAAGGAGGAAGTGTATCATCCACCATGTGCTGCCCCAAATCCATCCTGGAAAACATGGTCCTTCAGCTCCTTCCTCCCTGGGCACGTTTTGCCCTGGCTGTCTATGCCAGAGGGACTTCCTGACTCGAGGAAGTCGACTATGATAGAATTTGTTTTATTTTTAGGGCTGTGTTTTGTTCTAGGGGGGTTGGCAGTTGCATCTAACCCCTCCCCTTACTATGGGGTGCTGGGGCTAGTTGTAGCAGCGTGTGCTTGGTGCTGAGGTGCTCACCAAAGTTTTGGAGGCTGCCCTGTTCCTGCTGCAGGCTGCTAACCCCTGGCTTCTCCTTCCCCTCCCAGACCTACGGAAGAACTTTGATCAGGAGCCTCTGGGCAAGGAGGTGCCACTGGAGCACGAGGTGCTGCTGCAGTGCCGCCCACCTGAGGGAGTCCCACAGGCTGAGGTGAGTGGCTCCTGAAGGAATACATGTGGGGTATCCCATCCCATCCCATCCCATCCCATCCCATCCCATCCCATCCCATCCCATCCCATCTCCTGTCAGCTCTCATTCAGCAGAATGGTTTATTTTGGGCAGCACCCTCTCCCACGCTTCCTGAGGTGCCTCAGAGGGAAGATCTGACAAGGAGGCACCCAGGGAGTTGTCTGGATGGGAGCAGTCACCAGTGGGAGCTGAGGGCTGGGAAGATCAGTTTGGATTGGTTTTCCTACCATGGTAGTGGAGCTTTCCTTGCCCACAGCTCTGTCAGCCACTGGGAGCTGTGTGTTGGAGGGAGCCACAGTGTCTCATCCTTGGCCAAATCACCAGTAACGTGCCCCAGTCAGGCCTGGTTTGGCCCAGTTTTTCAGGAGAAATAAATCCAGTCAGAGGCAGGGTTGTCCACTCAGTGGTTGAAGTGCTGAGGACATCTTTGGTCTTGGTGATGGCTTAATCCCATCCCCTCTTTTCGTGCCAGGTGGAGTGGCTGAGGAACGAGGACGTCATTGATCCCAGCCAGGACACCAATTTCCTGATCACCATTGATCACAACCTGATCATCAAGCAGGCCCGGCTGCTGGACACTGCCAACTACACCTGCATGGCCAAGAACATCGTGGCCAAGCGCCGGAGCACCACGGCCGCTGTCATCGTCTACGGTACCGGCCCGCAAGGGGACCTGTGGTGCTGGCTGTGTCCCCAAGCCAAGGGGCATTATGGGCATTTCCTGGGAGGGGTAGGAGTCAATTAGTACATGGTGTTAGGTGATATAAACAATATCTGCAGAACAGGAGCCTCTAGTGGCTTCTACAGGCAGTAAGGAGAGGTTTGAGGTGGAGGGGTGGAGGTGTTTCCGAGCATTCTCAACTGGGTGGGTGTGACTGTGTTCACAGGGGTCTTAGGTTGAGGGAAGAGATGAGGATCTGACTCCATGTTTCAGAAGGCTTGATTTATTATTTTATAGTATATATTACATTGAAACTATACTAAAAGAATAGAAGCAAGGATTTCATCAGAAGGCTGGCTAAGAATAGAATAGGAAGGAATGATAACAAAGGTTTGTGGCTCAGGCTCTCTGTGTGAGCCAGCTGGGCTGTGATTGGCCATTAATTACTAATATCCAACATGGGCCAATCAAAGATCTACCTGTTGCATTCCACAGCAGCAGATAATTAATGTTTACATTTTGTTCTTGAGGCCTCTCAGCTTCTCAGGAGGAAAAATCCTAAGGAAAGGATTTTTCATAAAAGTTGTCTGCGATAGGTAGGAGGGTGGATGGAGGTTGGATCCAGATGGATTGTTCTGACTCTCAAAGCAGCTAGAAAGCTGTATTTGGCTGCACTTTGCTATGAAATCAAAGATCTCCTCAGGGCCAGACACAAAAAATATTTGCCAAGTGGAAAAAGGACCAAAGCAGTCTTGAGCATCTCAGGCACCGGGTGGTGACACAAGAGGGAGTTTTGTGGTTTGCTGTTCACGAGGCTGAGCTGTAACAGGGTGTCACAGAAGGTGTAAGAACTTGAGGCTTAGCTCCAGCCCGAGGCTTAGCTGATGGATTGGGCTCCAGATTTGATTCTGCCCCTCTCCTCTGCAGTGAATGGTGGCTGGTCCACCTGGTCCGAGTGGTCTCCGTGCAACAACCGCTGTGGCCGGGGCTGGCAGAAGCGCACGCGGACCTGCACCAACCCCGCGCCCCTCAACGGCGGCTCCTTCTGCGACGGGCAGCCCTTCCAGAAAATCACCTGCACCACCCTCTGCCCAGGTGAGCAGGGCTCAGAGACTGCCATGCCCACGCTGCCTGTGCCCTAGGCTGTGGTTGGGATTGTTGGGATTGTTCAGCCTGGACCAGAGAGGGCGCTGAGGTGACCTTATTGCAGCCTTCCAGTACCTCAAGGGAGCCTACAAGGAACATGGAGAGAGTTTATTTACAGGGGCCTGGAGTGGCAGCAGAACACAGAATGTCTTCACACAGACAGGATTCAGAATGGCTTCACAGGGCAGGATTAGATGGGATATTGGGAAGAAATTCCCTGTGAGGGTGGGGAGGCCCTGGCAGAGGTTGCCCAGAGCAGCTGGGGCTTCTCCTGGATCCCTGGAAGTGCCCAAGGCCAGGTTGGATGGGGCTTGGAGCAGCCTGGGATAGTGGAAGGGGGCAGGGGGTTGGAACAAGCTGCTCTTTAGGAGCACTGGGATAACACTCCCCAAAGTGGGAAGGTTTTGCTGACCCTGCAGTGGACGGCGTGTGGACGGAATGGAGCAAGTGGTCAGTGGTTCAATGGGGCTTGGAGCAGCCTGAGATGGTGGAAGGTGTCCCTGCCCATGGCAGGGGGTTGAAACAAGCTGGTCTTTAGGAGCTCTGGGATAACACTCCCCAAATTGGGAAGGTTTTACTGACCCCACGGTGTCTGGTGCCTGCAGTGGACGTCATGTGGACAGAGTGGAGCAAGTGGTCAGTGGTTGAATGGGGCTTGGAGCACCCTGGGATAGTGGAAGGTGCCACTGCCAAATGGCAGGGGGTTGGCACAAGCTGCTCTTTAGGAGCACTGGGATAACATTCCCCAAAGTGAGAAGGTTTTGCTGACCCTGCTGTGTCTGTGCCTGCAGTGGATGGTGCCTGGACAGAGTGGAGCAAGTGGTCAGCGTGCAGCACCGAGTGCACCCACTGGCGCAGCCGCGAGTGCGCGGCCCCCGCGCCCCGCAACGGCGGCAAGGACTGCAGCGGGGTGCTGCTGGACTCCAAAAACTGCACTGACGGCCTCTGCCTGCACAGTGAGTACCCAGGAGGGTGCCCACGGCCATGGGGACGTGCCACAGAGATGCCACTCTGGCTGTGGCGCTCTGACATTGGCCATGCTTTGTTGGCTGTGCCTCCAAGCTGATGGAGCAGCCGTTGCCGCCTGAGTTTTAAGTGGTAACTGAAAACACCTTTGACAAGCAGATTTGTCCCTTCCAGAGTTATTTCTTACTTGGAGGAAGAGATACTAGGGAGTTTGGGGGATCTAAATGTGCTGCTGGCATTGAGGCCCCTGTCCCAGCCCTGTAGGTGTGGGGTCTCTGCTGGAATAAAGCTGGTTGTGGGTAGGCAGGGCAACAGGAGGGGTTTCTCAGCCGCACCATGAAAACACCTCCCCTGGCTCACAGCTGGGAGTTCTGGAGGTGGTTTTTGAGAAATAAATCTATAATGATGGTAATGATGCCGCTACCTGTGAGTGGGCATGCTGCAGGCAGCCAATGCTGCCACCTGCTGCTGTGTGACACCACTGTCCCCTTTACTGCCTGGGCAGGGGGATGTCCTTGTCACCATGCTTCTATCTGGGTTTGGGAATGCCCCAGGGAATGATGTTGATCTCCCACACCCCCCACCCTGGGCTGGCTTACCTCCCACTTTCTGTTTCATCTCATCCCCATCATCACCTTCACCTTTTTCTTTTCTAACTTTGTTTTTCCTAACAGATAAAAGAATTCTAAACGAGCCCAAAAGCCACCGTAAGTGCTCATTTCATGGCCATTCTTTTTTTGTTTGTTCCTGTGCTTTTGTTCTGTTTAATCCATGGCAGGGATTCCCTGGCAGCTGGGCGAGGACAGGGTGGGAAGATGGAACAACTAAAGCCCACTCCAAAACTCCTGTGGGCTCCTCAGGGTTGTCTCTGTTAGGATCTGAGGGTTGCTCACAGCTTCATGAACCTGAGCTGCACAAACCCAAAGTTTCTGGGACCCTTGATGCTCAGATGAAGTTTGCACAAGCTGTGGCCAGGTGTCCTCCAAAGGTCTGAGGGCTTCACCTCCATCTCATTCTCTGGCATTGCTCCTGACTTCCTACTCTTAGAAAACACTTTCCATCCTCTTGCCAGCCTTTCCAGCAGGCCCAGGGCACGTCCTTCCACCCATGCCTGAGTCAGTGGTAGGACTGGGGAGCGATGGTGGGTCCTGACGCGCTTTTCTGCTGCCCTTTTTCTCACCTCCGTGTCTTTAATCCCCCTCAGTGCTGGAGGCCACGGGCGATGTGGCCCTGTACGCCGGGCTGGTGGTGGCCATTTTTGTCTTCATTGTGATCCTCATGGCCGTGGGGGTGGTGGTGTACCGGAGGAGACGCCGTGATTTCGACACGGACATCACCGACTCCTCGGCCGCGCTGACCGGAGGCTTCCACCCCGTCAACTTCAAGACATCTCGGCATGGTAAGAGCTATGGAGGTCCTCACCAGCCCTAGGGTTAGCAGAAACAAAGTCACAGGAGAGAGTGGGTCCTCACTGGGCTCCCAGTCCTTTTTTCCTGAGGGAATATACTGATTTTTGAAGGCTGCAGTGGAAGTGGTCAGGTGTTGATGGTGGGAATCAGGGCAGCTTGGTCTGGTGCCCCATGGCAGGGGTTTGGAATGAGATGGTTTTGGAGGTCCCATCCAATCCAAACCATTCTGGGATCTCTCCCACTCAAGCAGTACTTCTCCATGCCCTTATTTCCACTGCTGTCCTCATCCCCTACCTGTGTTTGGTGCTCCTGCAGACAACCCTCAGCTGCTGCACCAGCTTGCTCTGGTGCCCCATGGCAGGGGTTTGGAATGAGATGAGAAGGTCCCATCCAACCCAAACCATTCTGGGATGTCTCCTACTCAAGCAGTACTTCTCCATGCCCTTGTTTCCACCTCTGTCCTCATCCCCTACCTGTGTTTGCTGCCCCTGCAGACAACCCTCAGCTGCTGCACCAGCTTGCTCTGGTGCCCCATGGCAGGGGTTTGGAATGAGATGGTTTTGGAGGTCCCATCCAATCCAAACCATTCTGGGATGTCTCCCACTCAAGCAGTACTTCTCCATGCCCTTGTTTCCACCTCTGTCCTCATCCCCTACCTGTGTTTGGTGCTCCTGCAGACAACCCTCAGCTGCTGCACCAGCTTGCTCTGGTGCCCCATGGCAGGGGTTTGGAATGAGATGGTTTTGGAGGTCCCATCCAATCCAAACCATTCTGGGATGTCTCCCACTCAAGCAGTACTTCTCCATGCCCTTGTTTCCACCTCTGTCCTCATCCCCTACCTGTGTTTGGTGCTCCTGCAGACAACCCTCAGCTGCTGCACCCGTCCATGCAGCCGGACCTGACGGCCAGCGCGGGCGTGTACCGCGGCCCCATGTACGCCCTGCAGGACTCCTCTGACAAGATCCCCATGACCAACTCCCCCCTGCTGGACCCCCTGCCCAGCCTCAAGATCAAGGTCTACAACTCCTCCACCGCCTCCTCCTCCTCGCCAGGGCTGCACGATGACACAGACCTGCTGGGAGGGGTCCCAGCCACCGGCACCTACCCGGGGGATGTGGCCAGGGACGGCCACTTTGCCAATGTGAGGAGCAAAGGCCTGGGCTCCCAGCACCTCCTCAGCCTGCCCCGGGAGCATGGCTACAGTGCCAGTGGCACATTTGGCTACCTGGGGGGAAGGCTCACCGTGCCAGGCACAGGTAAGCTGCTGGCTGGGATTGTGTGGCTGCTGGACCATCATCTTGTCCCTGCTTGAGCAGCCCTTTGCTGTCCCAAACGTGGCTCAGGGAAGGAAGGCAGAAAGCCATTCCCAAGCCAGGCATCTCAGGCTGGAGGTTACAGCCTCCTTGGGCTTGCCTTGGTCTTTCCCTGCCATTGATCCAAGGGCTAGCACCTTGCAAAAAAAACCACAAAGATTAGGATTTTCCTTCGTAGTGAAGAAAAAGCTTTGGCCTGGCTCATCCCTGCAAGCATGGGACAGCCCAGAGAAGCTGTGGCTGCCCCTGGATCCCCAGAAGTGTGAAAGGCCAAGATGGACAAGACTTGGAGCAGCCTGGCATAGTGGAAGGTGTCCCTGCCCAAGGCAGTGGGGGGGTGGAAACGGGTGATCTTTAAGGTCCCTTCCAAGCCAAAGCATTCCATGATTCTGTGACCTGGAGGTGCTCCTCTCTGTGCTGCCCTGGCTCCCTGCTCTCCTTGTGCTCTCTGGCTGGGATGGAGGGTGGTTTCTCCCTCATTCCCTGTGACTGAGCCCTGTGTGTGTCATTCCAGGGGTGAGCCTGCTGGTGCCCCACGGGGCCATCCCCCAGGGGAAGTTCTATGAGATGTACCTGGTGCTCAACAAGGCTGAGACCGCCCTGTAAGTCACCCCGCTGGCCACCCACCCTCCTCGCTGGCCACCAGGGAGCTCCCTGTCCAACCTGTGTCCCCTGTCCCTCCCCAGGCTGCCCTCTGAGGGCACACAGACCGTGCTGAGCCCTGCAGTGACCTGTGGGCCCACGGGCCTGCTCCTGTGCCGCCCCGTTGTCCTGACCATTCCCCACTGCGCCGACGTCGGCTCCTCGGACTGGATCTACCACCTGAAAACACAGTCCCACCAGGGAAACTGGGAGGTAAGGGGGCAAGCCAGGCTCTGCAGCCAGCAGAGACCCTGGGGGACAGGCACAACCCCTTGGATGATGGGCTGACATCCCTCAACATCCCTCAGTCTTGGTGTCTCTGTGTGATGGTGTTCACAGGGGTTCTTGGATGAGGGAAGAGACGAGGATCTGACTCCATGTTTCAGAAGGCTGATTTATTATTTTATGATATATATTATATTAAAACTATACTGAAAAAATAGAAGAAAGGATTTCATCAGAAGGCTGGTTAAGAATAGAATAGGAAGGAATGATAACAAAGGCTTGTGGCTTGGACAGAGAGTCAGCCAGCTGGGTTGTGATTGGCCATTAATTACAAATATCTAACATGGGCTAATCAAAGATGCACCTGTTGCATTCCACAGCAGCAGATAACCATTGGTTACATTTTGTTCCTGAGGCCTCTCAGCTTCTCAGGAGGAAAAATCTTAAGAAAAAGATTTTTCATAAGAGCTGTCTGTGACATCTCTGTAGGAAGTTGTGACCCTGGATGAGGAGACCCTCAACACTCCCTGCTACTGCCAGCTGGAAGCCAAGTCCTGCCACATTCTGCTGGACCAGCTTGGCACCTATGTCTTTGTGGGGGAGTCCTACTCCAGGTCAGCCATCAAGAGGCTCCAGCTGGCCATCTTTGCCCCCACTGTCTGCACCTCCCTGGAGTACAGCCTCAAGGTCTACTGCTTGGAGGACACGCCAGATGCCCTGAAGGTAAATATCCCCTTCCCAAAGCTGTTTGTGCTGGCAGCAGAATGCTGCCTGGTGCCTCTCAGGGTGGCCTAGCCCTGGGGAGCAGCCAACCTGATGCAACTGCCTGCAAAGTGACCACAGTGAAATAATGAGGTGTTTACTGCTTTGCCTGTCCTTCCTTGTCCTCTCTGAAGGAAACAGGGAGGGTGCTGTGTAGCTCCTCTGCTGGGACCCCTCCTGCAGGCATTACACCAGAGGTTTGGCTGCTGATGGGCAGGTTTTTTATAGATCCTGCAGGGATCCATGTCTCTCCCTGCCCTGGAAGGGTTTTTGTGACTGTGTTCACAGGGATCCAAGGATGAGGGAAGAGACTAGAATGTTGACTCCATGTTTCAGAAGGCTTGATTTATTATTTTATGATATATATTATATTAAAACTATACTAAAAGAATAGAAGAAAAGATTTCATCACAAGGCTATCTAAGAATAGAAAAAGAAAAAATGATAACAAAGGCTTGTGTCTTGGACAGAGAGTCTGAGACAGCTGGGTTGTGATTGGCCATTAATTAGAAACAACTAAAATGAGCCAATCCCAGATGCACCTGTTGCATTCCACAGCAGCAGATAATCAGTGTTTACATTTTGTTCCTGAGGCCTCTCAGCTTCTCAGGAGAAAAAATCCTAAGGAAAGGATTTTCCATAAAAGATGTCTGTGACAGGTTTTGTGGCATAGATAGCATTGAGTGCATCATGGGAGGCTGGAGTTTGGGTGCTTTGGCTGCCTGGACCCACCAGTGCTGGGGCTCTTTGGTTCCCTGTGACTTGTCCAGTGCATCCTGTTGGGATTGATGTGGTGCCTCTAGGTGGGGATGTAGGCAGGGCTGTGGCTCCTGGCTTTGTCTTTTTCTCCTAAAAGCTGCTGCTGTTTGGAAGGGATGGTGTTAAAAGCAGATAGAGTGGCAGGAGTCAGGTCAGGAGTGCCTGAGCCTTGTGCTGGAGCTTTGTGTTCTCCAAGGAATCATTTATGGATGCTCACATTAGGAAATTCAAGTTTTAGGTGAGGCTGGTGTATGAAATGAGCTGGCAAGTTCTGTTGGGGTGGCAAAAGCTGTTCTTCATGCTGGCTCTTCTTGGCAGCTCCTCTCCCCTCTCCATCCTGGCTTTGGGCATGGAGCTGGGCAGAGGAGCAGCCCCTGCCCTTCTCCTGGCTCTCACCCTGCCTGTCCTGGTGCCCACAGGAGGTGCTGGAGCTGGAGAGGACACTGGGAGGGTACCTGCTGGAGGAGCCCAAGCCCCTGCCCTTCAAGGACAGCTACCACAACCTGCGCCTCTCCATCCACGACATCCCCCACGCGCTGTGGAGGAGCAAACTGCTGGCCAAGTACCAGGTGAGGGGCTGACCTGGGGGCAGCTGGCCTCCCAGACTGGGAGCTCCATCTCAGCCAGGCATTAGAGGTGCTGAGTTGTCTCCCAAGAGGACAGAGGAGGAAGGGGATCAGTTTTCTGCTCTTTTTGGTGGGATGCTCTCTGTGAGGTCTGTCACTGGCCATGTACAAATCACAAACGGGACAGGGCTGCTGTGGAACGTGCCTTGAGCTGTTTCATTTTCCAGCATCACTCTCATTCCATGGTTATGACAATAGGAAGATGCCACCAGCTCACATCCCTGGCACCAGACCAAGAACTTAATGTTACAACTCACTTTAAAAGTTTTTTGACCAATCACACAAAGCAAAAGCACATTGACAGTAGTTCTATCCAACCACTGTAAGCACACGAATCTTTCTTTAAAACAACCTTGTTTATTTCAAATACAATACCTGCTTGTAAGCCTTAAAACACAATGCACAGAGCTCCATTATTAAGCTTCAAACTTCCTAATATCTTGCTAGATAAACTTTTCTGTAGCTTAGAGAGTTATTCTAGACAAGCATTAATACACAGACCATTGATCTATTTATATATTTATATAGTCCTTACTTTTCTACTTCTTGTATAATTTTTCTGCTGACCAATCTCATGGCTGCTGCTTAGCTCCAGTCACAGTTCTGCTGTCTCTGGGGCCTGCATTTTGCAGCTTTCCCAAAACCCTCTGATATTATGGATTCCCACAAGGTCCTGCTGTCCCACCTCACCCCTCACGGGGTGGCTGCAGGAGGTGGGAGCTGCTGGAGCCTTGGCTGAGCCCTTGCTTTGGTGGCCCACAGGAAATCCCCTTCTACCACATCTGGAGTGGCAGCCAGCGAGCTCTGCACTGCACCTTCACCCTGGAGAGGTACAGCCAGGCCTCCACCGAGCTCACCTGCAAGATCTGCGTCCGGCAGGTGGAAGGGGAAGGGCAGATCTTCCAGCTCCACGTCACGCTGGGAGAGGTGAGCAGAGGGGAGGGGAGGTGAGGGGACAGCTGGGGACACGCTGGGACGTTTCACCAACATCTCACCCTGTCCTTCCTCTTCCAGCACGGCAGCTCCTCCGACACCCTCCGCTCCCACCACAGCGGTGCCACCACCGCCTCCACCACCCAGGTGGGACCCTACGCCTTCAAAATCCCCCTCTCCATCCGGCAGAAGATCTGCAACAGCCTGGATGCTCCCAACTCCAGGGGCAATGACTGGAGACTTCTTGCCCAGAAGCTTTCCATGGACCGGTGGGTGTCCCCAGGCTTTGCTATCCCCTCCTGTGCCCCCAGCTGGGAGGCTTCACTCTGTGCTCCCTGCCAGCTGTAGACATCCATGGGGTTGTGTCCTGCTGTATAGGTCCATCCATAAATGGGGACATAGCTCTGCATAGTTATATCCATCTCTATCCTTGGGCACAATTTTAAATTTTAAAAGAGGCAAGGTTTAGATGAGATATTGGGAAGAAATTCTTCCCCTGGGGGTGGTGAGGCCCTGGCACAGGTGCCCAGAGAAGCTGCCCCATCCCTGGAAGTGTTCAAATCCAGGTTGGAGAGGGCTTGGAGCACCCTGGGATAATGGAAGGTGTCCCTGCCCATGGCAGGAAGGTTAGAACTAGATGATCTTGAAGGTCCCTTCCAACCCAATCAATTCTGACATCCATCTGTGCCACAGTCCTGTGTCTCCTGTCACTTTGAATGGCCCTTGTTTATCTGGGACAGTGGCTGTGCCGTTCCCACTTGGTTTCACCCCAGGACCAAAGGGAGAAGGGGTCATTTCACCAAAGCAAACGTTCCATTGCTTTTGCACGAATACCAGCTCTGTCTAAAAACTGCAGACATTCTCTGGAGGGCTTTGGCATTTACATTACAGCATTTCCATCCAAGTTCATGTTCCAAACAGGTCCATTGTGGTGGTGTTCACAGGGGTCTCAGGAAGAGGGAAGAGATGAGAATCTGACTCTTATTTCTTAGAAGGCTTGATTTATTATTTTATGATATATATTATATTAAAATTATACTAAAAGAATAGAAGAAAGGATTTCATCAGAAGGCTTGAAGAGAAAGGTAAAGAATGGAATGTATAACAAAAGCTTGTGTCTCTCAAGAGAGTCTGAGACAGCTGGACTGTAATTGGCTATTAATTAGAAACAACTGTATGAGACCAATCCCAGATGCACCTGTTGCATTCCACAGCAGCAGATAACCATTGGTTACATTTTGTTCCTGAGGCCTCTCAGCTTCTCAGGAGGAAAAATCCTAAGGAAAGGATTTTTCATAAAACATGTCTGTGACAGTGCAGCATCCTCCCTCCTGCCACTCCAAAGGGGCACCACAGCAGCCCAACCCTGTCCTCTGCTTCTCCCTTTCAGGTATCTGAACTACTTTGCCACCAAAGCCAGCCCCACGGGGGTGCTCCTGGACTTGTGGGAAGCCGAGCACCAGGATGATGGCGACCTCAACACCCTGGCCAGTGCCTTAGAGGAGATGGGCAAGAGCGAGATGCTGGTGGTCATGGCCACAGAGGGGGACTGCTGATGGGGCTCCCCACGCCTGGGGGGCCAGGAGGATGAAACAGGGGCTGAGGAAGGGTCCTCCCCCCCCCATGGCAGGGGGAGGCACATCCATCCTGAGCGGGGAGGGCGCTTCTCCCGCACCACTGGCAGCCTTAGAGACCCATCCTCAGCGTTTACAAGCAATCCAAGTGTTACACAGCATTCCTCCTCCTCCTCCTCGTGGCACGGGGAGGAATTAGGGCTTCTCGAGTTGGGATGGGGGCTTTCCTTTTCCTTCTTCTTTTTGGGTTCCCTTCCTCCTCCTTTAATAGCATTTCTGCGTGGAAGAGATGAATACAATCCAGGCTTAACTTCTGTCAAAGGCTTTAGGCAGCTTAACAAGGCAAATAGGAAAGAAAAAAAGGAAAAAAAAAAGTTTCTTAGGAAACGCAAATAATTTATTATCCAGATCTTTGGATGTGTCCTTTTTAAAAAAAAATAGAAAAAAAAAAGAAAAAAAAGATTTATAAATTTTTTTTTCGGTGTGTGAGAGCAAGAGCGTCGCTGTGGTCGGGGTGGCAGAGAGAGAGATTTCAATGGACACACTTTTGTAGGGAAAAGCGTGTGATCCAAGTGGAGGAAAGCATGTTTACATGTCCTGGGACCCCCAGGGAGTCCAGAGGTTGAAGTGCCTCTCCACCCCTCTGCTTCAGGGCCAGCTCAGACCCTTCCCAGGGCTTTTGTCCTTGCAAACTCCCTTTTCCCTAGCAGTGGGAATGACGGGTCCCACTCCACCTGCAAGGAGGGATGAGGGATGCTGCCCTGGATTTAGGGTTCAGGGTGGGCAGAGTGCATCCAGATCTGGGTATTTTTAATGAATTCTTCCCTGGCATGGTTTGGGGGAGCTTTTTAGGATGGCTACGCCTTCATTTACACAAGTTCAGTACAAACCAAAGATTTCAGTCCTGCACCAACCTCTGGACTCGAGGCTAAAGGGGAGGATGTTGTAAAGCCAGCAGGATTTTGCAGTGAGCACCCCAAACCTGGGCTTGGGGCTCAGAGGGAGGTGATGAGGGGGTGTGGAGGGGTCAGGGGAGAGCAGGGGCTGGTGGGCTGGGATGTGGCCACTTCAAGCTGCCTCCACTTCAGGTCCCTGCGCTCCTGCCTGGATTTTGATGCAGTATTCCAGCCCAGATTCAGGGAGGGGTACTCTGGTATTCCCAAGCTGCCAACCAGGCTGGGCATTTTCACATGAGGAGTGCTCAGGTTTTCCCCCTCACTGCAGCTCCTGCTTTTCCCTGGAACAGGGTTTTTATTGCAATGGGGAAGCTGTGGGGTGAAAGGAAAGTAATCCAGTGGTAGGCAGGACCAAGGTTTCTCACACAGATACGGTGTCTTGATGAAGGTAAAAAATTTAGGCTGCCTGCAGGTAGAAATAGTTACTCACTGAGTGCTGTATCTTAGAAATTTGTCTGTTAAAAAAAAAAATACAAAAATAGGAAGGGGGTGGTAAGCTCAGGATTAGACTAGGTCACACGGCCAGGCTGTGGATTCTCCATCTGTGGAAGTATTAGGAGCATGTCCTGCTCTGGGCTGCAGTGTCCTGGAGTGCCTGTGCCATCCCACACAGTGCTGGGCACAGAAGCACACCCAGGGAGCCTGGAGAGCATCACCTGCACAGGGCAGCTCAGGAGGAGCTTTCAGTATTGCTGGGACATGACAGGATCCCTGTGGGCAGCTCCTGAGGCCCTGCTGGAAAGCTTTGAGCTGCTCCCTGCTGTGTCTCGGGGTCCCTGGGGTTCACTTCTTGCTGGGTTTTCAAGGCTGTGGGAGAGAAGGGATCTTTTCCCCTTGTGCTGGGTGGGAAAACTGCTGCTGGGAGAGCTCCTGTGTCACATGGGAAGGGATTTATCCATCCTTTGGGTTGCATTTGACCAGTTCTGAGACCCTCTGGGCTAAGGAAGAAAAAGCAAATTTGGAGAGCAATAAACACTCAGTGGATCAATCCAGCTGCCCGTGGTCTCGAGGGCTCCTGTCTCAGTTCCATGGGGCTCTCTGAGGGATGAGAAGCTCTTTCAGGTCCCCTCGGAATCTCTCTCACTCCTATTCTTTGCTTTACGGATCACTGTGCTGGGATGTGTGTGTGTCTGTCTGTCCATCCTGCCCACGGGTGCCTCTCTCCATCCCCCTCCATCTCTGTTCCCCTTCCTTTGGGCAGGCAGCAGCCACCTGGCTTGGCTGAAGTGCATCTTTGGGGAGCTGCTCCCCATTTTTCTGACCAGGGAACCTGCAGCAGGAGCAGGGCAGGGCAGGGGGGGATGCAGGGTTTGCCTCCATCTTCTGTGGGTGCCAGCTCCTCCACACCTCCCAGGGGTTTCTCCAGCGAGGCATTCTGGCCAAGGCAGCCCCATGGTCTGGCAGTGTCTATCTTTTGCCCCAAAATGTGTTTCCATATTTATATGTCCAGGGGATGGGCCCGGCGGCATCCTCTAAACCCTCATCTGTTTATTCTGTAAACTAAAGAACTGTAAATAAAGTTTAGCATTCCTATTGTAACAAATTAATTTTTATGCAATAAATTATATTTCCTAGTCTAATAAAAAAAAATTTAAAAAAAAAGAAACAATCTGCTTAATCTGCTTGCCACTCTGCTGTTCATCACTCACCATCCCTGCTGTGTTTGGCCTCTGCAGGGAGTGGGATCCCTGTGAGATCCCTCTCTTGTATTTGTGAGGTTCCCAGATGAAGGAAGGAATGAGGCATCTGACTCTATGTTCTCAGAAAGCTAATTTATTATTTTATGATGCTATATTATATTAAAGAATGCTATACTAAAGAATACAGAAAGGATACAGACAGAAGGCTAAAAGAAGTCGTGAATCTCATGACTCTTTCCAGAGTCTGACACAGCTCGGCCCCAATTGGTCATTAAGTCAAAACAACTCACATGAAAACAATGAAACAATCACCTGTTGGATAAACAATCTCCAGACCATATTCCAAAGCAGCGAAACACAGGAGAAGCAGATCAGATAATATTGTTTTCATTTTTCTCTAAGGGTTCTCAGCTTCCCAGGAGAAAAATCCTGGTGAAGGGATTTTTCAGAAAACATGACGGTGACACACACTGTTGGTGGTTCTCCTCCAGGCAGGCCATTGCAGCATGAGAGAGCAGGCGCAGACTTTCCCAGAAAAATCCTGGGAAGCTGTGGAGAAGCTGTGGTGTTGTATTTGCAGGGTTCCCAGATGAAGGAAGGAATGATGAATCTGACTCCATGTTCTCAAAAGGTTAAATTATTATTTTAAGATACTATATTATATTAAAGAATACTATACTAAAGAATACAGAAAGGATACTTACAGAAGGCTAAAAAGATAATAATGAAAACTCATGACTCTTTCCAAAGCCTTGACACTGCCTGGCTCTGATTGGTCAATGAGTCAAAACAACTCACATGAAACCAATCAAATAATCACCAGTTGGATAAACAATCTC